>NC_056732.1:732057145-732357145 GCF_019279795.1 Protopterus annectens
TGATGTTAATTAAGGGGTGGATCTGTTCTTTTAAATTAATTGCTTCTAATGCAATCTGGTAACCTTGATAAAGTCTCTGATTCAACAGAGATGAAAGCGCTTGGGAATATATATGTTACAAGATTTTCATTGATATTGTGTCTTTCGGCTTTTCCCGGTTAGGGGTCGCCACAGCGGAACTCCGGTCCGCTAATGATTGGTAGTTGATTTTTACGTGCTGAGTTACCAGCCCTGATGCACAACCATCAACAAAGGTATGCCCATTCACGCATGTCTCCACGCAGAAGACGCTCTAGCTTAGAATCGAACCCGACAGTGTCTTACTGTGAGGCGACAAGATTTTCGTATTATTATTTATTGTGTGAATAAATATTATATTTATTAAGAATATTCACTTAGAATCTGCTGCTGTTCTTGAGGACCAAATAAAATAATTTCACTGTTAGGGGATGTTTTTTAACTAATACAAAACCATGGCATAATCTCTCCCTCATAGGTTCATAGGTCCATAGGTGTGTACTAAGCTAATGGCCCTGGGGCCTTTCCAAGCCTATCCATAGGATTTCCCTGTCATAGTGCCACCCGACCTTAGTTCCCCAGTGCCTCTGTTGAGTAGAGCCACTGGAGTTATCCCTGGAGTGAATTTTCTGTTTCCCATCCATTCATCAAGATTTCTCTTGAAGAAGGTCAGCGAGGTACTCTGCTTGACATGTATGGGAAGTCTATTCCATATCATGACCAGTCTCTGGGTTATGAACCTGTCCCTCCAGCATGTTCTATTAATTGCAGTAATGAGGTTGAGGTCTCTGGAGCATGAGGTGTGGCGGGATTGGGATTTCTTTAAATGTAGCATTTCTAACAGAGCTGGGTCAGACATGGCTTTGTATGTCAAGCAGCGATCACCTCTAAGTAGGAGATATAAGACAGAGAATAGTTGGAGTTTTTTGAGTCTGTCCATATAGGACAAGTGTTTAAGGCCTAGGATCCTCATTGTGAGGTACTTTTGTGGCCTCTCCAGTTGTTGCAGGTGTCTAATGAGGTACATGCCAAATGGGGCACTGTACTCGATGACTGGCCTAATGAGGAAAGAGTAGAGGGAGACAATGACCTCTTTCTTCCTGGATGCAGAACCCTTAGTAATGAGATGTGCCATATAGAAGGACTGTCTGAACACAGTGGGAATGTGGTGATCAAAAGAGAGGTTGCTGTCAATGTGCCATATAGAAGGACTGTCTGAACACAGTGGAAATGTGGTGATCAAAAGAGAGGTTGCTGTCAACCTGTGTTAAAAGATCTCTTATAACACCTTCTGTGTTCAGTGAACTACCATCAATGTGATAATTCATGGGAAGTGGGTTTTTCCCAAAGGGGATGACGACACATTTTTTTGGCATTGAGCTTAAGGCCATGGTTCTGACACCAGTCATTGGTCTCAGTGAGGCCATTCTGTAGGATGTCAACATCACTTGGGGAGTTAATAGCAGCTCCCAACTTGCAATCGTCTGCAAACTTTGTCAGCCAGAGACCCTTTGTCTTGGTATGGACTTCAGAGAAGTAGATACCAAACAAGAGAGGACCCAGGACTGAACCCTGTGTGGACTCTATGACTAGTTGGCAGTCTGACTTGGAGTCAGCTACTTTTACACTGTGGGTTCTATTTGTGAGCCAGTTTGCAACCCACCTATTGATATAGGGGTTGATGCATAGCTTAGTGAGTTTTTCTATGATTCCTGAGTGGGGGAATAGTATCAAAAGCCTTGGCCAGATCAAGGTAGGCTGTATGACCACCTTGCCTTCATCCACAGCTCTAGTGACTGACTCAAAGAAGTCAACCAAGTTGAACAGGCACAATCTACCCTTCACAAAACCAAACCGTGTGGGATCCAGAGTTTGGAGATTCCCTATATCCTTGTTTATTAGGTTCATGATGATGCATTCCATAACTTTGCATATCAGGCTCATCAGGCTAATGGGGTGATAGTTCCCAAGGTCTGTAGTCACTCCTCCTTTGTGGAGAGGGACGGCTGTAGCAGTACGACATTCGGTAGGGACAAAGCCTAAGGTGAGGCTGTGACTGAACAGAGCACACAGGTGAGGTGCCAGTTCACTCTGTAGTTCATGTAGAACACAACCAGGGATATTGTCAGGTCCCATAGAAGCTATATTCTTGGCCTTGGACAGTGCTGTTTTAACCTGTGCAGCAGTAATACTGGGTGCCTGGCAATCTAATAGTATTGTGATTGGTCCTTTGTGGGGAAGAGAGGGGGTAAAGTTGACACTGAATCTGTCAGCCAGTATACTGGCAATATCTGTTGGCTTGGTATAGGAGGAACCACTGTGCAGTAGCTCAGAGCAAATCTGAGTATTGCCGTGGAGACTCTTTACATAACTATAGAAGGCCTTGTGGTTGTCTTTACTATCTGCTGAAATTCTGTTTTCATAGCTAGCTTTAGAGGATTTGATGAGGGATCTCAACTTTTTGTTGAGGCTGATAAGGGAGTTTTCCAGTCTTGGGACTTCACCTTATACTGCATCAGTTTCCTCCTTCTGTTGTAGAGTTTTTTTTATGGCAGGGGACCAACAGATTGACTTCCTTTTTTTGGAGGAGAGTATCTTTGTTCTAGTGGGTATGATGAGATCCATGCATTTGTGTACGTGTTCATAGAGTACATTGGTGTATGATTCGGCAGTCATACAACAATTCTCCATTTGCATGGTTGCTGTGAAGTTTGCCACCTCTGTTTTTAGGAACAGAAAGTTAACTTTGGAGAAGTTTTTCATGGTAGTTACCTTTGCGGAGGGGGGAGGATGTAAAATTCCAAGGTGATTAGTTTGTGGTTGGATCTAACCAGGGAGGATCTGACTACTGGTGTAGAGCAATGGTCACCCATGTTAGTAATGACCAGGTCAAGGATGTTGGCACCTCTAGTGGGGGTAAGAAATAGCTGGTCCAGGGCATTGGAATTAATGAACTCCAGAAAATGTTGGGCAAGTGTATTGGTACATAGGTTCATAGGTTCATACTAGGCTATCTGCCCAAAGGCATTTATAAGCCTAGCCCATAGTTATGTGGCTTTTGCCACCCCTTTAGTTTGAATAAAACTATGCCTATTATTTTGCTGTGCCTCTGTCAAGCAGTGACACTGAAGTAATCCCTGGGGTATATCTGCGATCTCCCATCCATTGGTCAAGATTCCTCTTGAACAAGGCCAGCGAGGTGCTCTGCCTCATATGTACCGGGATTTTGTTCCACAGCATAGGGAGTCTCTGGGTGATGAATCTGTCCCTCCAGCACGTTCTATTAATAACCGTGTCAAGGTTTAAGTCTCCCGCCCTTGTGGTTCTGAGGGATCTAGATTTTTTGTGAGTAGTTTACCAAGTGAATGGAGGGGTAGTTGAAGTCACCTAGTAATAGAGTGTTAGGTTGGACCCTAATATTCTCCAGTGTGCTTGGAACGTGGAGTGTGAGTCTTCGGACATGGTTGGGGAACTATAGCAGGCTACAATCTGAATCGCTGTCTTACCCAATGTTAGCTGCACCTGAAGTATCTCTGATGTGTTCAGTTTGGCTACCAGTCTGGAGGTGTGCACATCCTTTATGAATATGGAAACACCACTGCCTTTGGAGCTTCAGTCCAAGTTCTGGGGCTGAAAGGTGTGGAATGAGTTATATCCTGGTAGTGTAGGGGTGCTTTCTGTTGCCTTGAATCAGGTCTCTGTTACAGCACAAATGTTGATGTTCTAAGCAAGGAAAAGTTACAGCATTAACTACCTCTTATGCGACAATTTCATTATTAAATGCTGATAAACATTTTACAACATTATTACTAATGGATTGAGAGAATTCTAGATATGCTTATAAGTAAAGATCAACCTTCTTTAATTACATATTAGCATTTGTGAAGAGTAATCACACTAATAGATCTAGCTAACAATTGGAAAAAGAAACTGTAGATTTCAAAAATTTCTGTAGATTTAATTAAAAAACTTTATGCAGGCATCACAGCATTTGTAAAATCAGGTTTGTTTATTTCACAGATAATTAAAACTGTTAAATATGCAGGGCAAGGATTTCAGTTATCCCCACTACTGTTTGTCTTATTAATATAACCATTTGCTAATAATATTGCTGATTTATCGACCCCCATGTAAGTGAAAGCTTACAATCCTGAACACTTGGAACAGTGATTTTTTTCCCCAGATAAAAATATCGCTGTTCCACAAAAAAATAAATAAATAAATAAAAATAAAAACTTCAAAACATTACATAAAGTGGGGGGCTTCACCTCCCACACCCCCGAAGTGGAGGGCTGTGCCCTCCATAACCCCCCTACTTAAGTATATCAACTCTGAGATCGCACTACAGTGAGGAAAATGACAAAGTAACTGAGGAGGCCAAGCAATTTCTTTCCCAGGGGAATGAAATCGCTTATATGCCAGTTCACTATTTTGCTGTTTTGTGCTTTCAAGATTGATCAAGACGCATTCAAAGGATTATATCTTTGATTATATTATAGGAACCCTGGTATTAAATATAACAAAAATAAAGTTAGTTTTGATCTTAAAAAAGATTTTCAATCTAAAATACAGTCATTTTCTTATGACATCTTATCAGTAGGTGATATCAACAAGTCAATCCCTAAAATTAATAAGGAATTAGATTGGCTTAAATTAATTTCTGCAATGCATATTAATCATAATACATCTGAAGCTATTTTAATTAATCAAACTATAGATGCAAATATTAAAAATAAATTTAATGTTGATTGGGGTATAAATATTAAATTCTTAAAATAAATATTTACTCAGACACTAATCTAATTAATTCTAACTTACCAATATTTTTGATTAATAAAATCTTCAATTCAACAATGGAATAACTATTTCTTTACATTTGATGAAAGATTAATTATGTTAAAAATGGTTGTTTTACGTAAATATTGCATATATTACAATCAACTGCCAAGTTTCCAGTTAGGAAGCTAATACAAATTAGAAAAAAATGTTAATTTTATTTTTGTGGTAACCAATAAAATGAAGAATTGCATATAAAAATCATATAAGGATAAGGGAACATGTTGGGATGACTTTTCCAGGTTTAGAATCCTACTCCTTAGCCATAATTCCAAATACTATTACACTTTGGTTCAGTCCACATTATACAATTAAATAGAAAAGTGTGCATGAACAAAATAATTAAAAATCATTACATATAATGATTTCTGTAAAGACAAAATCATAAATATAAATTATTATAGTTATTAAAAAGTATATATACGAGAATATAAAAGTAAAATTGGATTCAAGTTACATGATGACTATACTGAACATTTTTAGAAACTATTTGTTAAGTTTCCCATTACTTAAAAATGGAGTTTATATTGTTCCCAATTGCATTTACATCAGAATTTGTAGAAAGTCAAAACCTTAATAACATGTTACTTCTTAAAAATAAAAAATATAACACTTTGATATGATTGTTTACATAATGGTTCATAGTGAACATTAAAACAAATGATGGGAAAATATAGTATGGATAATATGCATAGATTAATGTTGCATAGTACACTTGAAAAATATAAAGGCTGGTTGTGTTATATGAATGATAATGAAAAACATAATTTCCCTAACATTTTTGAATACTTAATATCTATTATTAAGGGGGGGGGTGCCCATAAATCCTATAAAATTATTATTAACAATAAAATAACCTTGAGAATTGAATTTGAAATGTTTTGCCCCAATAGAGGGAGTAGAACTATCCAATGAAGAAAAAAAAAAAACAGAATTTTGATTTAAAATCTATTGTTTATCATGTTCAAGTTTATATTGGAAAATTTTCTCAAGTAAATATATTCATAGAAGTTTTATTACACTATTCCAAATATCATGATTAAGTCAGAAATTTCTAAATGCTGAAGATGTGGTAAAATAACCAAAACATATCAGATGCATATATTTGTGGATTGTGGAAAAGCTGATGAGTATTGGAAGGATATAAATAATTTCTTTAAGGCAATATTGACAGATAAATGTGACCTTACAAGAGCAGCAGTTTTGGTAAATGCTCCAATACTGTCTGTTGTAAGTAGTAATCAATATGTTTTAAGGTCTCCTAGCAGTTGTTAGAAAAGTTGTTGCTAGAAAATGGAAATCTATTCAGTTCCATTATTCAATGATTTCATAGAATTAGCCACTATTCAATGTACTAATGAAAAATAATCAAAGAAGTTATAATCTGAAAATTATATTATAAAACCTTCTTAGGAAAGATTGGTGGTGTTAATAGTTAAATATAATGAAGACTAATTTTGAAGTTAATTTTTTGTTGATTTGAAAAATGTCTATTGTTATTCATTTCTTCTTTATATGTACATATTGTAACTGTATTAAAATTAATATAATTATTTGAAAAAATAAAATGAACACTACAGTATTAATTTTAATAACTAACATCTCATCACTACTTGGTTATGACTTTGCATATTAGGTATGAGTTCTGAATTCCATAAAAGAGCTTTCTAGACAGAACAAATCTTTTTTTTTACTTTTTTTATTGTGTTAATTGCTAATTTTCTGCATGTCCTCCCTGCAGTCAAGTGGCCTCCGAAAGACATACGTGAATGGGCGTGCCTTTGCTGAAGTTTGGGCATCGGGCTGACAACTCGGCACAATAAAAATCTACTGCCAATCATTAGCGGACCGGAGTTCTGCTGTGGTGACCCATAACCGGGAAAAGCCGAAAAGGCAAACAATTGCTAATTTTTGACACAAAGCAAATCAACAGATACATACTGAAGAACATTCAATAATCCATCTTGTTATAAAAGCATATTAGAAATGAAAGATATACACTAACATTTTTCCTTCTGCATTCTACTTACCCTTCCCATGGAATTTGGAGAAGAGCTATAATATTCCTCCAAAAACAAATGTGCCACTAATTCCACTTAAAAACACTTGAAACTTGAAAACTTTAATTAAAATATACGATAAGATAAAATAAAATAAACACACTGGCTCATAAACCGGATAAGCGCTTTCGGTATAATACCTTTTTCAAATCCTAAATGTTTGCCAATGAAACTTCCTCTTAGATACCTTCATTTCCTAGTGTTCACTCACTTAAATGCATTTAGTAACCATAGCAGCATACACACCCTTTTAATCATGTCATTTTGAGTGCTGAAGAGCTTTCCCTTTTAGTGCAGGTTTTAAAGGGACAAATGCATTCAGACATGGTGACTGATCTGATTGCAAATTTATTATCCACTTCATCTCTTCAATTTCTGTTTGGTTTACTAAATCCCTACCTCTTGGTGTTTCATGAAGCCTAGTTAGTGTCATGAACTTGAAAGAATGACTGTCATTTATACTAATATGCATATAAAGTGCATTGCTGGTAACTTTTTTTCTTATGTCAGATAAGTGCTTTAGGATACGTTCCTTGAGCATTTGATTAGTTTTTCCTATGTAGTATGCCTTGCAAAGACTGCAGGTTGCCACATAGATAATGTTCTTGCTCCGACAGTTTGCAAATCCTTCAAACTTATAGTTCCTCTTAGTCAGGGGATGTGTAAAAGTATTCAAGATGTTTATATGAAAACATGCCTTGCAACTTCCACATCTGAATGTACCAACTCTCCTGTTCATCTGAAAACTAATGTCTTCAGAAATAGCTTCAGTTTCTGTTTTATAACATAATAGTCTTTTTAAGTTTTTCCTATTCTTAAAAGAAAAGCTGGGTTGATTTCCAACAATTTCCCTAATTTTGTTGTCAGATGTTAGCACTGGCCAAAATTTTCTGATGGTATTATGAATAGCAAAACTGTCAGTACTATATGTCAACTGGCATCTCAGATTGGACTTTACCTCCTTTTGCATGATCTTAACTGTTTCACCGTGCTCCAAAAAATAGGGTCTTCCCCTCTGAGAGTGTAGTTCCAGGGTAGTTGCTTCATTGGTCTGTGTCTCTTTGACTTTGTATCCTCTCTTATTAAAGTCATTGATAAGTTTAATTTGCTCCTCCCTATAATCCTCATCCCTTGTGCAGAGCTTGGACACACAAGTTAGTTAGTCACTATGTTGTCAAGAATATACCTGGGATGCATGCTTGTATTGTGTAGTAAATGATTGTGCCATACAGGTTTCCTATACATTCTAGTATTGATGCTTCCTGTGTCATCTAACATTAACTTAACATCCAAGAATTCTATCTCCGTACTAGAAGATGTCACTTCAAACTTCAAAAATGAAGTTGTGTTGGTCAAAAATTGTACAAAATGTTCCAAGAAGGTTAAATCGCCATCCCATAATAGAAATACATCATCCACAAATCAATTATAGAAAACTATGTTTCTATTCCATTTGTTGTTAATATCCACTTTCCATAGCTCTTCCCATCTTGCCAGGACCAGATTGGCATAACTATTTGCGCATGGAGTTCCCATCGCTACCCCCGACTTCTGCCAGTAGTAAGTACTACCATGCAGAAACACATTGTTATATAAGACCAATTCCAAGAGACTACATAGTAAATAGATATCACTGGTTGCTTTGCGCTTCATGCCAAAGTCTCTGATCGCTTCAATCCCCAAATCATTGGTTATGGACGTGAACAAACTGTTCACATCCATTGTTACCAATAATAAATTCTTACAAGTATTCTTCTATTGCAGTTTCTTGTAAAGTCTACTTAAGAACTCAGCCAAGTCCTTGATCACTGCAGGTGCATGAGGTAGCAATTTCTTTAACTCCCCTTTTATAAAAATAGAAAGGGGTTCAGTTATCCATCCTTTTCCTGAAATGACTTGTTGCATCGGAGAGTCATGTAGATTCTTATGCATCTTAGGCATTCCATTGATGCTAGGTATAGTAGGATGACATACTTCAAAAAAGTCAAACAGCTCTTTGCTTATCGATCTGTTCATGAGCTTGTCATAAAGCATGTCTTGTACACTGTATAATGGTATTCGATTCTCTTTTATCAGTCCTCCTGTAGGTGGCTATATCTGCTAGCATCTCCTTCATCTTGGTATCATAGAATGACATATCCATAACTATAATTGCTCCTCCTTTGTCAGCTTGTTTAATCATGATGTCCTTCATATTCTGTAGTTCAAATAGTGCTCTCTTCTCATTTAGAGTTAAGTTGTGGAAATGTTTACTTCCCTTTTGCTGTCTGTATTCAGCCACTTCATTTTCACATAATCGCATGAAGGCATCTACAGCTGGATGACTTATAGGGACAAACATACTTGGTTTCCTATATCCAATTCTAGTTTGAGATTCCTCATTGTTTATATTGCCAAAGAGATGTCTTAGAGTCACATTTCTCCCAAAATATTTTAGATCTAGGCTAAATTCACTCATTGGTGAACGCAAGGAGGTTATGAAAGTCATTCCTTTCTCTAATAGTCGAGTCTGATCTCTTGTTAATACAATACTCGATATATTAAATACAAGGGACTCATTTATTCCTGAAACCTTCGTTTCTTCCTCTCCCTGCTCTGGGGTCATACTTCCCTCGGGGTGTTGTTCTGCTGCAAAAGCTATAATATTATCAGCTTATAGCTATCAAAGAAAATAGTGAGCTTCCAGTAGTCTTAATAATGCTAATGGATTCTCTGTGGAATTTCATTACTTGAAATTTTAGATAATGTTAAAGAAATAATCAGAAAATACATGGATGCTCTTAATGAAGAAAACTTTAAATACATTCCTGTTAAATCTGATTTGATAACATAACTACAACTTACCATGAACTGTCACAAGTATTAGGTTTTAACAATCTTTGTAAGTCTTTATTATCGTCTGAAATTTCTTTCATCTCGAAAAATATGAATCCCAAGTCCTTTCACCCATCTTCACACCTCCAGCATTCTGATGGTAATATCCCTTCAGAAATCTTTCTTATTCTCACTGAGTTGATGCATGTTGTTTATATGCAGATTTATGTTTATGAATTGCTCAGATAAAAGGTTTGGATCTTTATTCAAAAAGCATCAATTCCCTAATGTTTTCAAAACCAGAAAAGCAGATAAAATTTTGAAAATGTTTTATAAAAGAATATGTGAATGTTCAGTGGAAAAGGGTTGTGTGCTATTAGGTATCAGAGTAATTGTTCCAAGGAAGTTGAGATGAATGGTATTGGAAGAATTCTTTACATGTCACTGAGGCATGGTTTAAATGAAAACACTAGCTAGAAAAATTATCTGGTAGCCTAAAATAGATTAAGAGATTGAGAGTGTGTATAAAGAGTGAGTGTCAGATCACACATACAGACAACTGCTTTTACACCCACAGGAAATTCTGAATAGCATTGGAAAAGGCTGCGCATTATTTTTTCATGCCATTTGTGAATAATGCATTTATTATAGTACTGCATGGCTATTTAAAACAGATAAAAACTATTTTGTATGCATGCAATCATGTTTCAAATTAACACTGGTTGTTTAAGAAAATGTTTTAGCACTTATAGTTTACCTGAAATTGATGTTATTGACAACAGCATGTAGTTTATGCCAGTGGGAATTTTATTTATTTATTTATTTTACATTTGTTGACCGGGCTAGTCCAGCTGGATCAATGTCCATTTTCAGTGGAGGCCCGGGGAGAAAAGCTCCATTGGTTAAAACAAGATTAGAGAATACAAATACACATAAAACAAAAGCATTAAGCATAAAGGATAAGAAGATTTTAGTATAGGTAATACACATCTAAGAGTAAAAAATATCCAAAACAAGAAAATATTTGAGTAAATGGTTAATGACTTTCAATACGAAATTTGATAGTATCTAGTCATATAGTGTATTAATACATTGTTTGAAAAAATGGTAGACAATATAAATTTTTTTTTTTTTTTTTTTTTAATACAACATATATGAGATCAGTAATATCTACAAATATATTATGTCAGAGGAAGTCAGTCAGGATTTCATAGCAGAGAAGGAAGAATTGTGCTAGAGGAATTGTTCATTCTACTAGAGCATCAGAACACCTAGCAACACATGGGTTCTTTAGTTCAGAAGCAGAGAACTCAGCATGGAATGTTGGAATTCCTGGGTTTGAATCCCAAATGACAACTAATATTTTTCTTTCACTTCTATTATTCTGACAAACATTTAGAAAAGATATGAAGAAATTCTCAAAAACACAAGTTTGAAACTGAAACCAAAGTATTGCCTTTTCTCTTACAGAACAGAACAAGTCTAAATTGTATTATGGGATAGACACCTGTAGAAGTGTTTTTGAGTAGACATATCCATATTAGACTGAGTTTGAGTGAAACTGTCCAAAAGAAACCTTACTTTCAAAGACTCAAGCATCACAGACATTGAATTCCTGGCGTATTTAACTAAAAAGATTCAGTGTTTTTCTGGGATATTGCTTTAAGAGGTCCAGAGTGGATTCCAGGGATTACTGTGGCTTAAGCAGGCTAAGTTTTATATTATGTCCAAGGAACAGATTCAGAGGGAATTTCTTATAGGAGATATTCTGATCTTTTGAGACCTAAACCTTCCTGAGGAGGTTAACTCAGATACTGGTTTGGAACAATGATTATGATGCTATGCTAAATATGGAATATGGTGAATAAGTCAGCTAAGATACTGTTAGACTAGAGAGTCTGACATACCCGCAGCATTGTAAATTAGCCTCCTGGACAAATTTGCAACTGAATGAAGGGTTGACAACTTTAGAGAAACTGCCTTAAATTCCTCCTCAGACATGGACCCAGAGAGGGAAGTAGATAGCTCCTTTATCAAATCCCACTGGAGACGGGTGAAATGCGCAAGATAATTAAATGCTCACAGGCTAAAAGCAGCTCAGGCAAACACCTGCTTTCCAAATCTGTCCATAGCCCTTTATTCACGATTGGGTGGATTGACAGAAGAACTCTGCTCTGCCAGTTCTTTTTTGGTGGCAGCGGCCACCACAATAGCATCAGCCAGGACCACTTTGTACCAAAAGGATCTATCTGATGGAGGGCTCGGAAACTTGTCTGCTTTCTTGGGCACTGGTTCCATGGTACCTGGCTCCTTCTGAGCCCTGCTGGCCACAAGATCAATGAGAGGATCAGCAGGGGGGGACCACCCAGGAGATAGATGGCCCTGTACTAAAAGCCTCCAGAAAAAAAGCTTCCTCCAAGGATGTGGTTTGGGTAGACCAACTGCTTTTGGCCTTGATCTCAAGTATGTCTCCAAGGGAGATGTCATCTGGCAGAGATCTTGGGGCCCCTTTCCCCTCATCAGCATCCATATCCTCAGAAACTGACTCCATAGGGGAGTCAATATGTCTCCTCTTACAAGTCCTCTTCCTGCAAACTTCTTCCACCAGGGATGGCAGGGAAGACTCAGAAGAGGAGGGGGCACCTGTGGGAGGGGATATCCCCCTGGAGGCTAAGTCGGACGGGCTGACCATAAGCAGCATGAGACAAGCCACTCAAAAACTGGGGCTGGGTAGGATGACTATGCACGGGAGAGGCAGCTCTGATAGCAGAGAAAGATCGGAAGAAAGCGGAAGGACTAGAAGAGGTTCTATCCCTCAATTGCACCGATAAAACCCTGGCAGAAGAGAAGGTGGAACCACCCATCCTGCCACTCCACCGGACAGCACCGGACCAGAACGGTTGAAGGCCGAGGTACCCAGAGGAAGAGACTGGTCTGAAAAGCCCAGGCCCAAATCCAACTCCATAGACTCCAGCTCGACAGGCCAGACTGGCCGGATGGTCTGTTCCGGGGGAACAGAAACAGTACCACCCACCGATCCCATCAGGGAAGGTCCCAAACTGGTCCCCAGAGCTCCCCTAGCCTCCACTCTGCTCAAGAGTCCCTGAGAATCCAAGCTAATGCTCAGATGAGGAGCAATCGAAGGGGGAGTGTGAAATTGGATTCCCGACCTGTGGGCTGGAGAAACCTGAAGCCCCAACTCCATCTGAGCTTTCAAAAAGACTCGCATCATCCTGTCCATATCCATAGGAGGGCACTCCTGAAAGATCGGGAGGAGATGGAGGACCTACTGGGAGAGTCACACTTGGAGCCTGAGTGTCATCTCTTGCATTCCCTAGAATGAGACCTACCCAGAGAAGACAGAACCTGCTTAGAAGGCAATGGATCCAAAGGAAGATCCTCCACTACAATCGGCTCCAGCACGACTCTCGGATCTGACCGAATCGGAATCGAACTCAACAAAGGATCCAAAATAATACTTCTCAAATCCCTCGGATCCAAAAGGGTCAGATCTGTAGGTATGGTGCCTACCCTCAGATCCGAAGATCTGGAGCTGAGATCCTTGGATCCAGGAGAGGGCACCAAAAGTACTGGATCCAAGGGCTTTAGGTCCAAACCCTTGGATCCAGGAGTGGACTCCCTGGATGATCTGTGACCCAAAGATCTTGGATTCAAAACTGCCCTGGCTGGAGCTGGATCCGAAGACCTAGGATCCGACAGCCTGGGATGCTTGGTCAGGGTCTCCTCAACAGAAAGCTTCTTTCTAGCCCCAGAAGAGCCCACCTTGGCTGGGGAACCAGTGACCAAGGGGCCTCCTCTGACTAAACCTTTAATAAGGAGCTTGTTATGATGGTCAACCAAAGCCCTCGGGTTGAAAGTGGCACAAATGCTGCATTCCACCTTGAGGTGGTCACCGCTGAGACAGTAAAGGCACTCCTAGTGTGAGTCAGAAATAGGTCTTTTCCGCCCACAAGAGAAGCACCTATTAAAACCCAAAGGTTTATCCAACATAACTGAACCGGGAAACAATGAACAAAGTCAAAAAACAAGCCAAAGTTCGAAAAACCTGATAAAGCCATCCAAAACACTCACACACAACTTAAATGTAACGAACTACTTACACCACAGAAACTAGGCAGAAACATAAACCCCAAGAAAGAGACAAGAAGAAAGGGTAAGAATCGACCTACTAACACTACACCCAGAAAAAATACAAGAAAATTAAAAAACCTTTCAAAGAAACACTTACACTAAGAGGAGATGAGCAATCTGCATCTGACTGATTGAGCGACAAACAAGATCTGAGGGAGTGTAGGGCAGCAGAGCATTATGGGAGGGGAGGAGCTTGAGCTAAGCTATGTTCTGAGTATGCCGGTTTGGATCTGACCCTAAAGTGAAGAATGGTGACTAGATAACATCAGAGCCAGCAGATATGTTGTAATTTGGTTTTAGTAAAACATTTGACTCTGCTGCATCTCTAATAGGTAAATGGCAAAGTACAAGGTGTGGGTTTGGAGAGAAGAAGGAATGGCTAAAAATAAAGAAGCAAATGCTAGTGGTCAAGGGAGGTCACTGTCTGCAAATAGAGGTGGCTAACAGACAGGGCCGGCCTTAGCTGAAACGGCGCCCTAGGCGAAGTACTTATCTGGTGCCCCCTTAAGCCCCACCCACACCATACTCAAGGAACACCCCTATTTGAGCCACGCCCACAGATGGTTGAAAATATCAGGATTGTCAGAGGACAGCTCAGGAACGGATCAGTTCTTTGGCATTAGTATTAAATGCCAAATAAGTTTACAGAAACAATCAGATGACCAAATAAGCCAATTATGGTGACAGATTTTAGTGCCATCATCTACCACCTCTCATGGCTAGGACTGGGGTGGGAGGTACTGTAATGGTGTTCACCTTACTTACCAAACAGGTCATGTGGTACAAAGATGGAGGCTATATTCTCAGGTCTTGTTCCATCATACAGGATGGAGGGGGGGGGCTCTTATTAAGATTCTTTGCTTGGCCAAATATTTATGCTAGTTACTATGAACACCTTGAAAATGAAAGGAAAAGAAGAAAGTACAGAGTAGCTGAAGGGTAGAAAATGTACCCACTGGCTCCCATTTTAGTGAATAAAAACATATAAAATGAACCAGTGTCGAACAACCTAGGGCAGTGGTTGGTGACAATTTAGTCTGGATCATTACAAACAAGGGAACTGTGTTTGGGTTCCTGAGGGACTGTACTACAAATAAGCAGAGGCGATGTACAAATTGAACAGATAAGTCATTACACTGCCACATAACACTGTGGAATATTCCAAAGAAGCTGAAATGAGCAGAAATCCTCTGCCCCATAAAAACACAGGAACACTAAGTGTAGCAGCAGCTTTTTACCTTTTAATCAGCACTTACCCTTCTTGCAATTATTAACCCTCAAACCCACAGTCAGCAAAATATTTTCACATAAACTGACAAGAGGTGAACATACTCTTTGGCAGGACATTGCATCATGAGACTAACAGTTTAGTTTAAAAAAGAAAAGTACATTGTTATCTTAATCCTAGTTGGACTACATTTCCAGCTACTAGTGCCTGCTCTCTACAGTTTATGAGCCTTAGTCAGAGTGGCATAGCCAAAGATCATGTTACTGTAAAGCCCATACAGTGGAGCATTTGTACAAAATGAACTTTTTCCTCGACTGTTTCCAACTCGGGCTGGGGATCTATGGTAACCAAAATGAAGTGCAATGCAGGAACATTAACAGCAAATAAAACACAGCTCATTTAACTCACTGTATCCAGTCTGGGATAGTCATCTCTGCTCATATACAGGATTATAGTGTGTTCCTAGACAGCCAAGGCCTCTAATGCAAAGACTTGATTTGTAAGAGGCTACTAATTTCATGAATATTTTCCAAGCCATCACTCATGTCCCCAGTATTTCCATGTCTCCAAAATGGACACAATAAAACATGTTGGCAACTTTTTTGTTATACTTCAGGACATCAGTACTTCAAAGAGACATTATCAGCTCTGTTTTCAAACTGTGACAAACCACATGTAACAATGTTTTAATGTCATACGTAAATGAAATGTGTTCTAGCCATACTTGCAAAAAGCAAATTTATGCATGAATGCTCATAATGAAAACAAACAACATTCCAAAGACTTTGTAGGATGAAAGAAAGATGAGTAATTGAGTGCCAGAAGTACCTATTAACAAGACAAGGTGAGTAATGTAACCTATGCACTAGTTCTTACTAATCCCATTCAAAATCTTACCAAGGCATACAAAACATGTTATAAATCTAGTAATGGAGTAATTCACCAAGCACTTTGTTTTTTTAATCAGGCTCATGCAGTCACTAGACTGAATGGATTCAGGGCACTAAAAGAAATGCAGTACCACTTACTGGACCAATACAGCCATCATTAATACCTGATAAAAGTCCTTATTTATTGAGCTAATAAGCAATTAAAGTATCTGCAGTGTTTTAAAACTCACACATGGAAATCAAAAACCAAATATTTTTTCTCCCACTGACTCAGACATTTAAGAAATACCGAAGTGAGAAAAAAATTTTAAATGCACAGATTAGATGCTCAACCATACAACAAGCCTCAAAAGACAGTATGGTTTGTATGTCTCTCTGTTGCTAAAAATCACAGACACCAGAGCTCAAGACCAATTATAAAAACAGCTGAGCTCTTCCTCAAACAACACACTTTAAACCAATGTAAACTTGACTGAGAAGAAAAGAGACGGGCTTGTTCAAGCATCAATACTGTCTTGCAATAAATCACAACAAACAGAAATGCATGGGCAGTTGTTTTGCTATAATTCGTTAGCTTGTCGACTAGACAAAATCATTGCTAAAATGTACATTAGGCAACCAGCTCCGCAGAACAGAGGGATAAAATCCTCAGCACAGCCCCAGCAATCTGGGTTGAACTAGCTAAACCCAGGTGCTGAAAGAAGTCACCTAGACTGATGTTAGTGTCTAAAGGTGGACTTACTCTTTCTAAGGGGCAAGAAGGTATGCAAAGAAAGGTAGCTGGATAGTCTTGTGTGATAGTGGAAGCACAAACGTACCACTAGGCTGCTAAAGCATTACACACATCAGCCGGGGGGGAGTTAAGATCCATGCAAAATCCTACAATTCTCACCAGATGCAGCTATAATCTACAACTTTTGCATAATCCTTGTGGTGTTTCAGGTGATTTAAGGACAGCAGAAACTAGCAAAACGTACATCACATTTCACAAATATAAATCCCCGGTGGACCCCATCCCTCACTTACCTCCTAGCCGCCTGTGTAAAAGTTGGAATTAAAACTTAACACTCCATTCGTTTCGTAGTAGCCCACGTGGAAGAAATCATTGAACCAGGCAAACAAAACGACGCTAACTCACGTCCACAGATTCCAAGAAATGTGATCGCCGATAGCCAATAGCTGCACCCGCCTCTCTAGCGCGTCAATGAAGGAAGGGACAAGAGGCGGGAGTTAGCTGTTTACATATGCTCAATGGATCAGTGGCCGTGATGTCAGTGGTGCAAAATCATCACTGATAGGTTGAATAATGCTCCATAAGAGCAGCCACTCACATCAAGCCTATACATCATACAGGGGGAGGGAATGAGTGAGAAGATGGCTTAGGCAGGGGCTGTGCTACTGTGGATAGAAAAAAAAAGAACAAGTTCGTGCTTGAACTGGGGGAGGGCACAATTGCCTAGCCTCTATGGGCGAATGGGTGGAATTTGAAAATAAATGTTGTTGTTGTTGTCTTTCGGCTTTCCCGGTTAGGGGTCATTTCACAGTAGAACTCCGATCCGCTATGATAAATATGTATACAATTGCGCCCTTTTGAGGCCGGCCTGTATGGCGCCCTAGGCGGTCGCCTAGTTTGCCTATGCCTAAGGCCGGCCCTGCTAACAGAGTCCTGCAGGGGCTTATCCTGCACTCAGTAATCTTTGGCATATTCACAATGAATAACTCCAGAGGTTCTATGATTGCAGTCACTCTATTCACTAATGACACAATGGTTGAATATTAGGTTGGTGTAGCCTACAAAACAACCTCAAAGTACTGGATGAATGGCTAAAAAGTGGCAGCTAAGGGTGATATCTGCAAAGCTCAGAATCTTACACCATGGGATCAAACATTCTAAAAGAGTGCCAGCAAGTGGGGGTGGGTTGAAGGGAATAGTTTATGCAACATTAAGAAAGACAAAGATCTTGCAGTGCTTGTCACAGTGGATATGAAGGAACAAGATGATCCAATTAGCTGAACTGGTACAAATGAAAGGCACAAGAACAGCAAATGGAGTGGGGGGAGGGGATACAAAGCTTGATGGCTTGTAAACTGGATTTGTTCACACCAAGATGGAAGAGAATTAAGATAAGGGAGGACAGGGTATAGGTACAGAAAATAGAAAGAGGGCAGTGTGTGTGTTTCATCCTGAAAAGAAAGGAGTACACTTTCCAGATTTTGGCACCAAATTCAACCTGGACATAAGGAAAAACAACTATATGAAAAGGTTAGTGCATAGATGGCATATTCTACCAGAGGAACCAGCAGACTGTAAGTCTAGTAATGCTATCAGGAAGACATAGTACGGATGGTGGTGAGAAGGGGGTGCAGAGTAAATGGATTATAAAGTTAACTATAACAGAAAGGGGCAACTAGATGGACAATAATATGTAATATAATGCAGTTTGTCTGCTTAAAGTGATTTGAGACTCCAATGTCTGAATAATATGCCATTGTATAATCTAAAAAGTTACATAAAGAAAAACAGCTGATGAGAGAATAATTTTGTCAGAAAGATAAAACCGTTTCCAGAAAGTGACTATTTATATTTTTGTTTGTTAAACTTTCAGAGCATATGCAGGAGGAATGCCTTGCCAACTTCTGATTCCAGACTCTGATACTCTGTGAGTAATACTTTATATATTGAGTTTAATTTATAGTGCTTTAAGTACACATGGTCAGACTTTAAGATCTCCAAGCATTTTGTAAAGCTATGTTCAGCAGTTTTATGCTATTTGGGATTCTCCACAGTCTTAAAGACACTTTTGAAAAGTCTGGAGTATGGATATATGCCTGAATTAAAATGTGGGCTCATTTATAATAACGATAATTGACACAACTGTGCTATATATATTGATTCTAGTGTTAGATGTGATAATTACTAAGTCCTTTTCATGAAACTCATACCATATGACCCCAAATTATCCATTTATGAATGAACTGTAGCAACACTAGTGTCATACTTTAGTGGCAGAAAAGACCAGATTTCTGTAATACATCTACAATTTGTACACAAGAATTAAAAGTTATAGTGTATAGATGAGTATTTCATAGTACTGATATGCAGAAATGTGAAATCATGTAGCAGCCAAATATGACTTGACAAGAGTTCCAGTTTCTCACTGTTCACAGAGCTACTACATGTAGAGCCTTATATATGCCTCTGCTCACTTCTGTTATGCTCAAATATCATTTATTGGAGCTTGTTACCTTTGGTTATACTATGCATTAAATTCATACAGTTTGATCCGCAGCAACTGTAAAATGTACATTTTAGAAGATTCATGTAGCATCAGTTGAATGCATTTGCACACTACCTGACATGCAAATCTACATGTTTTATATTTATTTATTTATAATTCACTTACTGAGTAGGTGAGCTGGTTTTCTTACCTATTTCAGTCATTGCTCAGGTACAGACAAGTACAGCAGTGAAAATAAACAAACAAAAAATTAGGTAATACAATGCAAATGCAGTAAATAAAAGTGTATAATGCAGTAACAGTAAACAAGGTATATCTACATCTGAAAGTAATAAATGCATAAGAAGAGTATAAACACAGTTATAATCATTTGTTATATCCAGCATCTACAAGACAGTGAAGAAGGTGAATTTCAGTCAGATTAAAATAAAAATATGCAAACAGGTAACCTGTAATGGTTCATCTCCCAGGCCGATGCTTACACTTATCAAGGGTATCAGAACTTGTTAGAGATTTGGGATGCATGGCTAGGCTTAAAAAGGTCCTTTAGCAACACTGGTATATTAACCAGTATTAACTTAAGGTTAATATTGGATTTACTGTGCAAGTCAACAGAAAAGAAGAAATTATCCACCTAAACAAGAGGCATGGGCTTCTTTCTTTCTTTCTTTAGGTTAGAATTTCCTTCTTAAAGATTAAAGAACTAGCAGGGTTCTTACATTAGGACAGAATACTACTTCCAACTTCTTCAGTTACACTGACCCACCTCTGTCTTAATTGAGATTGCTCTAGCTCACGCCACATGAATCTGAAATCTAACTCTCTGCACTAACACTCCTAATAAGCAGTTTAAGGCAGGCTGATTCCAATTTGTTGCCAAGGAGACCTGCCTCATTCTGATTTTTTTTCTGCTGGGAATACTCTAAATTCCCCTTCAGTAACTTTTACCTTGGAAAACACCACCCCAGTTGTTGTGTATGCAGCAGGTAATATCATTGCATGCCATCTAGATACAGTCACCATGTTCATAGGTTGGTACTAGGCTATTGGCCCTAGGGCCTATACAAGCCTAGCAATAACAATTCCCTTGCTATTTCTTCCCATACTATTTACTTCCCTGGACCCCTGTCTAGCAGGGCGACTGACGTGATCCCCGGGGTGAATTTCCTATCGCCCATCCAATTGTCAAGGTTCCTTTTGAAGAGGGCTAAAGAGGCGCTCTGCTTGACATGTATGGGCAGTCTATTCCAGAGTCTGGGGAGTCTCTGGGTCAGGAACCTATCCCTCCAGCATGTTTTGTTCATTGTGATGACAAGGTTTAGATCCCTGGAGCATTTGGCTCTGAGGGATTGGGATTTCTTTAAGTGTAGCATGTCCAACAGTCCTGGGTTTGATATGGCCTTGTATGTTAAACAGAGATCGCCTCTGAGTGGACAATATGCGACAGAGTATAGCTGGAGTTTTTTAGATGGTCAGCATAAAAGCATCTGCTTTAGGCCTGTGATTCTTTTAGTGAGATATTTCTGCGGCCTTTCCAGTTGTTGCAGATGTCTTGAGAGGTACATACCAAACGGGAAGTTGTATTCTATAATGGGTCTAATGAGGGATGAGTACAGTGGGACAATGACCTCCTTTTTTCTGGATGAAAAGCCCTTAGTGAGGAGGTGTGCCACATAGAAGGATTTCCTGACTATTGTGGCGATGTGGTTATTGAAGGTAAGACCACTGTCCACCTGTGTTCCTAAGTCTCTTATCACACTTTCAGTGTTTAGTGCACTGCCACCTATGTTGTAATTCACGGGTACATGTTTTTTTCCAAAGGGGATAACTATACATTTCTTGGCATTGAGCTTGAGCCCATGGCTCTGGCATCAAGCATATGTTTCTGTAAGGCCCTTTTGTAGAGAATCCACATCATTTGGGGATTCAATAATGGTTCCCAGTTTGCAGTCATCTGCGAACTTTGTTAGCCAGAGTCCCTTAGTGTTGGCCTGTACTTCAGAGATGATGTCACATGATCTTCCAACAATGAACCACTGTTTCTAGCATTGGGGGGGGGGGGGTTGTAGGCCTAACACAATCCATCTGTGTTGGGAAGGCAAGCAGGACAGTGAAGAACATTAAACTTTAAGGGATGAAAGGGCATAGCCCATCAAGACAACATTTATTATAATATTTCTGTTTATATAGCATGGTAGCATGGCAAGGCCCATGATCAATGTGAATTTTCACCCCAGCAGATAATGCTAGCATACTGTGAACCTTCATAGTTGCTAGGCATTCCCTTTCTATTGCAGAGTATCTCTTAACAGAATTAGTGAGTGTATGGCTAATGTAACAAATAGAGTGTTCATCTCCCTCAGCAGTTTGTGACAGGATTGCCTAGATGCTCACCTCTGAGGCATCAGTGAAGACAATAAATTGATTAGCAAAATCTGGAACTAATGATATGGGTTTAGAGTATAATGTGTCCTTTAATTCCAAAATGCCAGTTGTGTGGCTTCTGGCCATTTGATATTCAGCAGGGTCCTACCCATGGTTAAGTCCATCAGCGGTCAAACTATGCTGGCAAAGTTTGGAATATATTTTAGTTGTTTTGTGATTCCTCTGCCTGTTATGTAGCCCAAATAATGGGTTTGTCCCATCCCCAAATTACATTTTGCTGGGTCAATTGTCTTCTCAGTCTTATGTAAGGAGTCCAATACAGCCTAAACCTTTAGGAAGTTGTTTTACCAGTCTTCTGAGGAGATCACTACATCAACAAGGTAGATCATGGAATATGATGTGAGGTTTAAGGGTCCTGTCCCTTAGTCACTGGAAGTTTGCTGGTGGGTACCTATCAAATCTTCGATCGCTCAAAATTTCGAACGTTACATGGTCGAGACCAAACGTTCGAAATTTTGAGTGCTCGAAGACGGACTTTTAATGGCACCGTACGGTGCAGATAGGGAGAATTTCCCTTTTCTGCACTGAAGTGTGGTCTCGGAGTTGGTATATTTAAGTAGGGGGTGTCTGGATGGTGCAGGGTGGCTTGCCCCCCCTGCCTATACCGTTAAAGTGTTTTTTTCTGTTTTCTTTTTTTTTTTTATTATGTTCGAACATCCAAATGTCGAACATTTGGTCTCGAGCATGTAATGTTCGACATTTTGGATGTTCGAAAATTTAACATAGACCCTTGCTGGCACATAGTTATTGTCATATGCCATATCTTTATAGAAACATAGGCTATCGAGTGTGGGGAATGCTGCTTTTCCCCTGCCTTCAGGAGCTAATATGACTTGCTCCTATCCCTTTGTTAAATTCCAAGTGGATAGAAATCTTTCCTTATCTAATCTTGCAACTAGTTTGTCTAGATGGGATAAGAATCAAATATGAAAATACCATTCAGCTTTCTGAAATCATTACAAATTGTTATTATCCTTTGGAGTTCAGTACAATAGTGCTATTTCACTCATTGTAAGATTCCCCTGAAACACTGAGTTTGAGCGTTTTCCTGTACCTCTTCCTTAACTGCTTGATGTTGGGAACTCTGTCATCTGGTATGACTTTATATTTATTTTTTACCATACAGGTTTTGTTATTATGCTGGACTGAATTGGTCTTGTAAGGTAACTCTGTGAACATGCCCCTCTTTCTAAATGTAAATGTAACTTTTAGATTCTGGAATACTGACAGAGTTTCACTTATTTTAACTTCAGGACATATTGTGCACCTTACACTTTTGTGAGCTTCTGTTATGGTTTTCTTTTTCCACTTTATACCACTTTATAGTTTACTTCACTTATCTTCTATACGATTTGAAAAGGCCCTTGCCATTTTGCTAGATACTTGTTCTGGGTAACAATTACCTCGTCCCTTGCTTTAAACTCTTTATACATTTATATTAAAGGTTCTTTGTTGTACTTCCAACATGATTTAACCTTTTATGCAGGTTGATAAGCACTGCATTATGTTTTTAAAGGGAGTATCTGCTGTACAATAGCTTGAACAGATTGACCTCCTTTGAGGCTTGGGGTACTTCCATACAACAAAAAGAAAATATGGAAACAACTGGTCCCAATTTGTCCATCCTAGTCTAGAGATATTCTCAATATGGACTTTTAAGCTTTTTTAACATTTTGTAACAATACTAAACTGTCCATCTATCTGAGGATGGTATACTAAGGACCTCAGATAATTTTCCTTAAATAACTAGTAAAGTTAATGCATTACTTTATACAAAAATGGGGTACCCTGGTAAGTAATAATTTCTTAGAAAAAAAAGTAGTACTAGTTCTTTTGCTATAACTTTGGCATTCACTCTCCACAACAGTACTGCCTGTGGAAACTTTGTTTCATAGCGAGTGATCACCAATATATTCAAGTCACTCTTACTTGACTTTAAAAAAGGGCCCTGATTCACTTTAATAGGATTTCTATTATCAAAGGGTTTCTAAAGCCTGAACTCGGTGACATCTTTGGCTATTCTGGGCAAGTGGCACACAATTCATTTACTCCCTTTATAATACCTGGCTAACAAAATCTAGTTAGAATCCTAGCCCTAGTTTTGTCTGTTCCCAAATGTCCCCTCAGAGTGTAGCTATGTGCCAATTCACTATGAGTATTCTGTAAGAGTTTGCCATTAACAACTGGCTTTATATTTGTTCCCCTTCTTTAGTCACCCTGTACAGTAAATCAGTTCTTAATTCAATGTATAGATATGAACTGGGACTGTTCTGATAAGTTGTTTCCCCCTACTGTTCATGCTATATTCTCTCTAGGTCTACTCAGTGTATTACTCTTCAACCAAGCATTCTTAAAAATTAATATGGCTTATCTAGAGGTCTATCAGGTTAATCTTTCTTTCCACAGAATCCTGAAATGAAGTGCTGGACCTAGCTCCTTCTCTCACAAAGACAGGTCAACTTCCTTTTCTGCATTTAACTTGTCCTCAGAAAGGGTTACTCATGAAAGTGTTTTTGTTCTGCCTGGGATACTGGCTTATTTGTCCAATTCAGTATTATTCCTACTTGCTCTTATCTTTGAGTCATGCCTTTGAATGTGCTTGGCTTTCTGCTATGGTGTAGCTGAGAGAAGCTTAAGCTCTGCACAGTTTACTATGTTCCTTTGCACACCTCTTTCTATTTAGCTAAAAGCTCTTTTATATCTCATGCTGTAGTAATTTCTTTTGTAGTGTTGACTACTTGAGTCTCAGCCTCAAACCTGTCTATTCTTTCTACTCCAAACCAAAGTCTTACTGCCTTTGGAAGCCTCTAGTTCAAAAGCATTGTCTTTACACGAATAGTGTGTGTCTGACAACACATCAGGTTGTACTCTGACAACACATCAGGTTGCACTCCTCCTTCTCACACACATTTTTCATGAATTCTTATTCTGGGATAAGTCCAGAACAGCTATCAGATCTTTAGCAATATTAAGCATTAATGCTACTGGGTGCAATACTCTATTTGAAATAGTTTCGGTTTCAACTTGGGTTATAAGGTACATACTCTTGTTTCTATGTATATGCATTATTTCAGTTTTTTGGTTGCTAGCAAATTTATGCTTTCGTGGTTTTTGTGATTTAACTAGTGTAATCATGCTGCCAGAGTCTAACAATCCTAGCAATTCCTTCCCTTCTCTTCTGCTACAGAAGTATATTTAATAAGAATAGTGACAGTACAATGACTGCAGATTCTTCATCCCTATAAATTAACAATTTAGCATTATCACATTCCACTGACATATGTCCAGTTGCATTTTATCCAGCTACTGAGCAGTATTGTTTTTTTACAGGTACAACATTGTTATCATTAGCAGTACAATACTTTGCTGTTTCCTCTATCATAGAACATTTTAAACAATAACTAATAGAGATAATACATTTTTAGTTTATAGAAACTGAAACAAGCTTATAGGAGGCCTAGATGCTAGTCCTTTTGCAGACAAGTCAGATTTAGAAGTTGCAATTTCACTTAATAAACATTTGGCAAAATCAAATAGTGGCTCAAAGGACTTGTAGGTTGGAATACCCACTTTTTTAACTGGAAGTATCCATTTTAATGTATCTACAGCTAGAACTTCTAAACATATTTATATATTGGTTCTAACATCTCATATATGAATTATGTCAGTCATAATTGCCAGTCCAGCTTAATTATTAACTTAGCACTACTTATGCAATTTGGCTGTATGTACTAACTCTGATAACATATCCGTTCTAACAACACTACTTCTCTATAAGTAGTTATATTCCTAGCTGCAACTCTAACCACAGAACTATTACTATGTATTACTTTACCTAAGTGATTCTCCCTACTTAATTTCCTAACTAGTGTTATATTCCTCCACATATATAAGTTCAACCATGTATTTGTCTATATTCAAGTGTTTAAAGTCTTGTTCTATTTGATACTTTGTATATATTTTTGTTTTGTAAATTTTATCCTGTAAATGTGTTAACACTCATTTTTTGTCTATAATTTCTATTACTTGATGAGATGACTTTGTATGTAAGCTTAAACTGGAGCTTTTCTCCCCAGGCCTACGCTGAAAATGGGCACTGTCCCAGTCGGACAATCCCAGTAAACAAATGTAAAATAAATAAATAAATAAATTTGTGACCTCACCAGGCTGTCCATAGAGAATATCCAGTTATGATACTTAACCTGTGGTTCAGCAGAGACAGCAGCCCTTGCCAAAATGCCTTTCGTTAGTTTCATGTAGTCATGTACATCACTGTCTCTAAAATTGTACTGGCTTTAAGAGAGGGGTCTTAAGCAGGTAAAATGACAACATTTTGGCCCATTTGCCATGGGGCTATTATTCTCTAGTTGTACACCTTTGAAAAGCCAAAAGATAGGCCTCCACATCATCTTCCACTCCCATCTTCTCTAGAGGTTATCTGAGTTTTGAGGTATCTGGTGGGATGGATGATTGTTTCTCTAGGATGGCTATCTGTTGTTATAGAATGAGTAAATGCCGCACTTCTTTCCTTAATACTAATTAAGCATTGGTCACTAGCTGCAATGGATTTGATTTAGGTCTCAACAACTTTTTTCCATTTTGCATTTCAGTAAAGATAGTGGTGGTATGCACAATTCCAAACACAGCAGCTCCAGCATAGACAGAATGAAACGCCAGTCTTTGCTAACAATGATTTCCTCTGCTGTCAGAATTCTTTTAGGTAGTGTGACTCTTACTATTGATACAAGGGTTGATATTAGTCTTTCACAATCAACCTTTCTGCCTGCCACAAGCACACCTTCCTGTATTGGGACAAGGTTGATGCACAGTCCTCTAAACAACTTGGTTATATAAAGGCACCAGTGGAGTCAACGACATTCAAACATTAGGCCTCAGTCATCATAGTTACCAGTGCCCTCATTAAGCATCAGCCCATTCACAGCTTGAGGAAAATATTCAAGAAGAATGCAGTCAGATTGACCTTTTTTTAAAGGTTACAGTTTGTAGAAAAGACTTTTTCTGACCACATTTCCACTCACATGATAATAGTTTCTTTTGTTTTTAGACCTTGGGACCATCCTGCTGAGTGCTACAACTGCCTGTTTAGCTACATAAAACACTGTCCTTATTTTCAACAACTCTCCCCACCTTACTTTCGGATTCATGAAAATTGGTATTAATTCTGAAAACATAAGGTCTCTTTGTCACTGCTAACTGTGTATTGGTTAGGGGTAGGCAGACCATTTACCCTCAAGTAATCTTCATGCCTATTGAGTCTTGAACATTCATTTATTCTTCAAGATCATTACCCCCAACCAGTATTGCTGCCATAAAGATACACCATAAATTCTTCAGAAATGACTGGCATATCTAAAGGTCCTCATTTACCTGAATCATGATCCTATCTCCATGATGGGTATGGCGCTTATTTCTGAGTAGTGAATGTCCAGCCTGGCAACCCCACCCAGCAAGCAAAATTCAGAAGCCTACGATCAACATGATTTTTTCTACCCTGGTTTTGTCATTTCTGCCTATTATGTTTAATTTTCAAACAGGATCACGAGTTTATTGTGCTGAAACCTAAAGGATCGCAACCCCATGCCCATTTGTAAACTGAAAAAGATTAATATATTCATGGGTCCCTCCAGTTTAGAACTATCAGTTGTATCTTCAACATCTGACCCAACTACTGGAAAACAAGCTTAGTAATTGTTTAAAATGTTGGGTCGCAGATTGCTGCATCTTAAAATATGGAAACCAAATAACCAAAAATCCATACTTACATATAATAAGTCATAGATTGCCATTTCTCAGAATTTTCCCTTTTTTCCATGGTATAGCTATCTCAAAGTTGGTATGTATAAGTTTGGGAGTATGGGAGGAAGGCTTGCCCCCCACATCAGGGGTGCTCAGGGGTGCAGGAGAGCATGTCCTACTGCAATAAACAAGTTTAAAGGAGAAGAGCGCTGTTCAATATTGTTAATATTCATTCTCCTCTTGCTTTTGTCAGTCATTTTGTTTTTAGTCTTTGGAAACTCAGCAATCTGAGTCTTGACATTTTGATAGGGAGCCAAAATTAATATTCTGCCCTCTGTCCCTTTGACTATGATAACAAATTATCTCAGTTATGGATTGTTCTCCATGTGACTCCATTCTACACCATTTCCCACCACCTGTTGATTGCTGTGTTAAAAACTTCAGAGGTGACACGTCACAGCATAGCCCATGTGCATTGCTTTGTCAAAAAAGAAACTTCCTACCAGCTGAATGCCAGTTCTAGCTTCTGACAGATAATGGTTAAAAATGGCATCTCAACATTTAGTTTTGTTAAAATATGGTTGTTAGCCTTCAGATCAGTTTCTTACCATTTAATAAAGTGTACTGCACTCTAGAGAAATCTTTACTTATGCCAAAATTCACTGATTCTCATCCAGTATAAGATAAGTGATGCATGAGCCATTATTCCCCCACTTGTTTTCTTCAAAATTATACCTATCAGTGAAATTGTAAATGCTTTCAGGGGGGGGGGGGTCTGTAAATGGGCCAGAAACTCTATTTGTCTTTATTCCATTATCTGTTAATTTGTATACTGCATATACTTGCTAAAAACTAACTTAAGGTTTTGACATGTTTTTCTGTAGTGAAGGAGGTACACTTGTAGGGAAAACATCAGTAAAGCAGTGCACTAAAAACTGAGTGGCATTATTGTGGAATAGACTCTGTTCCTTTTTAAGATATGTGAAGTCCAGGTTCCCCAATCCAAATGCAGATAATCCATGAGCAAAGTTGTAAGTTGGCCAAGAGCATCTAATTGTTTTGTATGTCCAGCTGGGGTGTTTTACCATTGTCTGCAGCTCTATGTGGTTGCAACTTATCTCCGTGGTACTTAACCACATACTGAGGTGCCAAATGTCCCCCCTCATCACTTTGTCTAAAGGCCTTCTCTTGCACAGTCTTTGGTCATACAACAACCGCATTTACTATCCCTTAATCTCTGCATCTCCCTAATTATCAGGAAGTACAGCAGCATTGGTAGACCTTTCAGTTGTAACAACTATGATACATATATGAACCCCAGCATGCAGTCCTCAAGTCTTGACTCTAAATCTATAAGACTTCTTCCCCAGGGCAGCTAATGCCACTGTGATGTCTTTTACCTCAAAGCTCTTCTTCCTGTAATATCTTTTGTACTTCTCTCAGGCTGAGCACCACAGCTATGTCTACATATTTACTATTCTGTGTTTCTCTTTCAAGGCTGGTGTAATGTGTGGGGCTTTTGGCTCATTTTGTCAGACATCTGCTATCAGTATTTTGTAAAAGTGGGGGTATGCCTTAGGTGGAGGCTTTGGCTAAAAGAGGTATGGGACTCGCACCTTTTTTGGCCATTCATTTGCTTGATAATAAACTGATAAGAACTTTGATCTGACACTGGCACCACCACACCTTTCCACCCAAGGGCTTGCCTTGACTACAGTGGACCATCTGTGGCTATCCAAATCTTGGCTGCTTTTATACCAGAATTTCCTGCTGAATCTTTCCACCTTATTCTACCCTAATGCATCTAAGAATTCATCAAGAACCATCTCCTCCTGTTATCTGAGAAGATGCCTTCAATGCTCAGCTCACCCTCAGTGCGGTTTATCCCCTATTTACCTAAGGCTCAGTGTATGTAGCCTTATACCAAGATATTTATTTCTGTTTTAAGTATTTGCTCTTTAACCAGTCAATAAACCATCTTGCCTCCAGAGTGCTTAAGCAGCCTGCGAGCCCCTCTCACCCCCCCCCCCGATTATATTTTATTATTTTCTCTCTCCAAGTAATATAAAAGGCTTTCATGTGAAAGTATCCTTCCCTGTTTGCTTTTTCTCCTATTGCCACTAGGTGGCAATATTCACCCAGGAATATGCTTTTACACACTCTATTTTTTTCTCTCCCACTAGTTACTACTGAAGCTGGGCCCTTTTCCTCTCTTTTCTCCTTCCCAGTCTTATTCCCTACATTCTCTCCTGCCTAAAACACCTTTTCCCTGATTCTTTCTGGTAAACCTCTTTAGTTACATACTTACATCTCAGCTGCTGTCTCTAGTTTTTCGTTACAGATTGTTTTCTCTGTAGCTGGTTCACCCTTTAGCTCTTTTTCCCGCCCCTTTTCCCCCTCTCCTGTCCTGCCTCACTTACTCCCCTTATCCCCTCCCCCTAGCTTACTTCCTCCAAAGAAGTTATTTCTATTAGGAGGTCTGTTCGATGCCATTTTTAAAAATGCTTTAGATCCACCTAGGTGCATGCACCTCTCACCCCAAGTGGTCCTGTGGTTTGGCTGCTCGTCTCGCCCCCAGGTAAGAGTTGAACATAGCAGTTATTCATGAAAAATGCTTATATAACCGATGGACTTGAATTTCATGTACTGCTTGGTTGTTTTGCCTCCTGGACACTTACCTGTGTTAATATAGCGTGCTTGTTCGGAGACCTATCCCTCCATTAGCTGTAGTCTAAACCATTTGGTACATCAGTAGTGCCCCTTCTGACTGCAATTGCTTATGTCCCTAGGCTTAGCTTCTATGTTGTTTTATGCATCTATTACTGCTGTAATGTTAGCGTTTCATTTGTTCTGAGTTAATTAACATGTTTAGTACAGTGAAGTACCACCACTGCCAATGTGTACAGCAGTTTAATGGCGGCTACAACTGGATAGCACAATTGCTATAAATGTGTGGCAGTATACTGCTCCTATTGCTAAATTGACTAACAATGATATAATGTACAGCTCTGATACTATGTGATATTTGTGTAGCTGTTTAATTGTGCCATTTAAGTGTTGTTTATAATGTTGCTGTTTTTTTACTTCATGTGCTGCTGTTTCTGTTGTAATTATTTTCTATATTTAACTGGTGCTGCTTTCGCCTTCTTTGCTTACATGAACTGTTATCTACTGTTGCATGTACAATGGTGTGGGGATCCTCTCGTAGCACTACTTGCCTGTCCTATCTTACTGCTGGGTGTACATTTCCTTAAGCTCAAGGGGAAACGGTCTTTGCTTCTGACTTTATCGGGTCTTTTCTCTATTATATATTCTTACTAACAGTCTCCCTAGCTTCCTGCCTGTCTTGCCTAACTCTTGAATTTTCTTGTCCTATCTTCTCCTTCTGTGACTCCCATTTTTTTTCTTCCTTTTCTCTGCTTGTCTTTACTCAAATTTGTCCTTTCTTTTTTTACAGCCTTCTAGCCTGGGTGTTCTATTCTGAGTCTTGCAAAAGAAACGGTTTATTAATTCCGTAACTACAAATAAGAAAGAACCATCTCCTCCTGTTATCTGAGAAGACGCCTTCAGTGCTCAGCTCGCCCTCAGTGCGGTTTATCCCCTATTTACCTAAGGCTCAGTGTACGTAGCCTTATATCAAGATATTTATTTCTGTTTTAAGTATTTGCTCTTTAACGAGTGAATTAACCATCTTGCCTCCAGAGTGCTTAAGCAGCTGACCACAGCCTGTGTGCTGCTCTCACCCCCCAGATTATATTTTATTCTTTTCTCTCTCCAAGTATTATAAAAGGCTTTCATGTGAAAGTATCCTTCCCTGTTTGCTTTTTCTCGTGTCACTACTAGGTGGCACTATTCACCCTGGAATACGCTATTTTTTTCTCCCACTAGTTACCACTGAAGCTGGACCCTTTTCCTCTCTTTTCTGCTTCCCAGTCTTATTTCCTACATTGTCTCCTGCCTAAAACACCTTTTCCCTGATTCTTTCTTGTAAAACTCTTTAGTTACACACTTGCATCTCAGCTGCTGTCTCTAGTTTTTAGTTACAGATTGTTTTTTCTGTAGCTGGTTTACCCTTTGGCTCTTCCCACTCCGTTTCCCCTACGGGCTCACTCTGCTCCCCTACCCTACCCCCAAATCTCACCCACCCCATTGGTCCTATCCTTATACCTTCCAAAGCACACCCCTTCCCTTAAATACCCAATCCTTGACTTCTGCTTGTTAACCTATTACACACTTATCCCCCCAGACACTTAACTACTACTCCTTTATATTCTAATACACTAGATATAGCCACTCTCCTACCCTCTCCTAACCCACATCCTATTACTTATATTTATACCATTTCCTACTTCTATCACTATTACTTTATCTTATATCATCCTTCTTACTATCCCCCTACTACCTATATCTACACTCATACCATTATTACTCCTATATACTACCCTACCTTTCCTATCTGTATCCTACATTCTAACTGCCTATGAACATCTTATATTCATTGACTTTCACCATCCATTCAAGCAAACTTTACTTGCAACTCAGGCTACCTCCCACAACCATATTAATATAACATCAACTTCTATCTACCTACTTCCAAAGTATCATAGATTAGCCCACATTACTTATCTCCAATTCAGTAAATCTCTTAACATCTACTCTAAAACTTTAAAGCTCACCCATAGACTTAAACTTTATCTCCTACTAGATGGAGACATTCACCCCAACCCTGGTCCCAAAAATACAGATGGCTCTGACCCCCAAACACACATTCCCTCTACCTCTTACACCCCAGAAAAAATGTCTGACTCTCTCCCTTATAGCACACCTTAATATTCATAGCATTAACAATAAAGCAGCCCATTTTCATGCTCTCATAGATGTGCATTATTTTGACATCCTATGTCTCACTGAAACATGGCTTAAACCAACAACCCAGGACAATGAAATCACCCCACCTGGATACAATATATTGAGACTAGACCGCAAAACCGAAAAGGGTGGGGGAGTAGCCATTCTTTATAAATCATGGCTACACATCACTTCTATTGATGTGCAACTTCCTACTGACAGTAATGCTGAACTCCTTACTGCTAAACTTCAAATCAATGCCTTTAAATCCAAATCATTACTGCTAAACTTCAAATTAATGCCTTTAAATCCATTTATTTAATTTGCTCCTACCTCCCTCCTGGAAACAACATTGTTACCTTTGAAAATTTACTTAGCTGGCTCTCTACTTACCTACCACAAGAAACCATAGTGCTGGGTGACTTTAGTATAGACTGGACTACATGTAGCTCACCCAAGCCTACTACCCATATTAACCTATATGGATTTTCCCAAATCATTATCTACCCCACTAGAATCAATAAACCTAATAACAAAGAAAGCAACTTAGATTGGATCCTTAACAATCATTCCCTTATATATAAAGCACGTATCCTTCCTGATGACATTAGTGATCACTCACTTACCTATGTCATCAGACAAAAACTCAATATTCCCAACTCTAACTTGTTTAGAGCTACTCGATCCAATAAAAAATTTAACCTAGAATGTTCCAGACTGAACTTAAGGCATGTGACTGGTCACCACTGAAACACCTCCAACTAGAGGAAGCAGTGTTATATTTTAACAGTAAATTCTTACAAATTCTAGACTACCATGCCCCTATTCACACTATCAGAAATAAGACTAAGTTTGCTCCATGGCTTACAAATGAAACCAGACAGAAAATCACACGTAGAAATAAAATCTGGGCCAAATGGAGATCTTCCAAAAACCCAACAGATCATCTAGAATTTAAATAGTTGAGAAACGCTACCAAAAGATCTATACTGACTGACAAAAAAAATTTTACTTTCAACTCCAGCAAACCCACAAGCACAAACCACAAAAGTTCTGGTCAGGTATAAACAGACTCTTACACCCAGGTCACTCCAATACACCAACCCCATCAAGCACCACCAATAACAATCCTAAGCATATTGCCAATGCCTTTAATACCTTCTTTACTGAGGTCATCCAATCGCTAGCAAGTTCTCTACCCCCTGTTAGCACAAGCCTGTCATCCACCTTAACTAGCTTATTGCCCTGTTTTCCTCTACAACCAGTTCCTACATCCCTCATTTGCACCCTTCTCCTAAAACTTAAGCCATGCACCCCTTCAGCTGACCTTCTACCAGCTGAATATCTGCAAAAAGCAGCTAAAGTCATAGCTTATCCCATTTCATCCTAATAAATAGGAAACCTTCTGAAAGAACCATCCAATCTATCTGGAAAATCTCCCATATCATCCCTCTACATAAGGGTGGTAACTCTACTGAACTTTCTAACTTTCGAACAATAGCCTTACTCTCTTCCTTAGCAAAAATAATGGAAGAATGCATCCACCGACAACTACTCAACTACCTTCTCCAAAATAACTTACTAGCTAGCTGTCAGCATGGATTTAGGCCATTCCACAGCACCACCTCTGCCCTCTTATCCTTTTCTCACTGCATCAACAAAAATAGCAATAACAACACTCTATCTTCCCCACTTTTTATTGACCTCTCAGAGGCTTTCGGTATGGTTAACCATCAGCTTCTTATGGATCTACTTAAATCCCTCTCCCTTGATACACATGCACTAAAATGGTTCAATTCCTACCTAGAGAATTGACAACAAGCTGTGCTCTGGGATAATGAACTATCCACACATCTTCCTGTTACCCTTGGTGTCCCTCAGGGCTCTATTTTGGGCCCCCTCCTATTCTCAATTTTTATTAATGATCTTAACTTAACAATTCTTCAAGCTACCTGCATACAATATGCAGATGATTCAACATTAATATGCTCCGCTACTTCATTATCTGAACTCCAATCCCTCACCCAAAATGTACTTAACATAGTAGAAAACTGGTTCCTACAGCGATGCCTACTCCTGAACCCCCCCAAAAAAAAAATTATTGCTCTTCAATCCTACAAGAAAGTCCACACAAATAGACTTCACAGTGTTATCCAGTAATGGCGCTGTTATTCTCCTGACCCAACTACCAAACTCTTAGGAGTAACAATAGATCACAACCTTACCTTTAAGACACAGATCAATACTACAATAAAATCAGTTAACAGAAAGCTAGGCTCCCGTTACAGAATTAAATCCTTCCTTACTCCTACTGCTAGAACTACTATTGTCCACACCAATCTTATCTATACCCTCCTCTATGCCTCACCCATTTATACCAATCTTTCTAAAAACAACCTCCACAAACTTGCAACCTCTTATAATAACATTGCCAGATTTGCCACAAGCTCCTCATTTAGAACACACCATTGTCACAATCTAAAACAACTGGGTTGGCTTGAACTCCATAATCAACTTCTTTTTTACCAACTTATTATCACACACAAGATCCTTTATCATCCTAGTAATACTCCAATACTCTACCACCATTAGCATACATTTTTTTTTTTTTTTTTTTACATTTGTTGATTTGGTTAGTCCAACTAAGCTAGTGGCTCATTTTCAGTGGAGACCTGCATGATATTTAGTTTAAACAGAAAACAATGAGCAGACCAAAATATCAGCCCAAAGCTGTTATTCTGCGAAAATCTGTACAGTTGAGAGGAAATACATTTCAGATACCTCTGCGTCTCTTAAACAATGGCAGACACGCATGAGCAAAGAGCAACACTGCACTGGCACCCACAAAACACCACAAACCATCTGCGAGTCCATCAAATACTGCCCTGCCACCAGAAGACACAAGAGACAATCCAGCAATGCCCCCAACAGCCATCCGACAACTACCTCACAATATTAATTCATACAGAGACAATTTTCACATATTTATAAATCTCAACAACCCACTAACATAGCCAAACTCCTTAAACTCATATGCAAGCTCTCAGCTAAATTACGATAATGCTGCTGACCATATGTAATAAATGCAAACAAGAAAGCCTCAAGCTCGGATCTTCAGACTGAAAGACCACCCTCACAGGCCCTAACCATAAATCCTTAAAACTGGACCACCAGAAACATTGAACAATCTAACAAATCACGGAGAAAAAAAAACAACTACCAATACTAGCACATTCCCCAAACCATGACTACCTAACGTTACCTACCTCTGCCATGCCAAGGCCTACCTGACCATAGCAACAGTACCCAATGTAGTCTTGGGCATAAACCTGCAGTTGTAGCAAGTTCACGCCAAAATGTGATTAATTACCCAGCTACACTTGTCTAAATCCCTTAAGCCCCTCCCCACCCTTATCTTATTTCCTCCCAATCATCCCTCCCTCCATTTAACCCTTTCACCTCCCCCACCCACTTAACTCCTATTAATATATCAGCCTAACCCCTTCTGAAGATGTCCCAGGGCTACTTGCTTCGTTACCAAACCTCATTTGTCTTTAATGTTGTGGGTTATTTGCATTGACTATTGTCCACTTAAGTTGCAGTGAAGTCTCAGATGCTGCATTCACTGATGGAGTGTGATGTGTGAAGCCCTGCTGCAGTTGTTGTTGCCTCTTCTCTCAATCTCCACCTCTGTTTTTCTTATCTACTGATTCTGATAGCTCCACAAAAGTGATCTGTGGCTTGCGTCATGAACTGCTGCAGTTTTCTGATATAATCTTTGGTGTCACCACTATTGACTAATTTTGAATGCAATGAGCTGTTTGAGTAAATCTGCACAGTTATTGTTTGCAATTCCTTTTTGTGACCTCACTTTGCTTAGGCAACTTCTCATTTATAGAGCTATCTGCCACTGGATGGAAGGTTGACATATATAGAAAAGAGAGAAATTGGGTGAGGGAGAGGTGGAAAAGGGAGCATAAAATAAATGGAAGAGAGGGAAGGAAAAGGGCAGCCATAAGCCCTAAGCTGTAGGCTACATGGTTATCATTGAGACCTCTCCTGATTTCAACCAACTCCATGTTTATTCTCTGTTTTTTTTTTTTGTTGTTATATTATTCTATCTATCCCTCTATCTATCTATCTATCTATCTATCTATCTATCTATCTATCTATCTATCTATCTATCTATCTATCTATCTATCTATCTATCTATCCATCTATCTATCTATCTATCTATCCATCTATCTATCTATCTATCTATCTCTATTTTTTTGCCAGCGTCATTCACCAGGTAACACTTTGGAGGATGGAAAGCTGTGCTTTTTCAGTGACTGATCTTCCACGTCCAGACCTTATTATCCACAGGCCACCCTTAATGCTAAAATATTATTTTATTTATTTATTTATGAAGAAATGTTTTTTTTTGGGGGGGGGGTTGGATAATTTGAGGTTTGCTCCACGAGTTTTTGATTACCTGCCTTTGGGGAAATTTTTTGTTAGTATAGTCATCCTTTGGTGCAGTAACCCTCACATCTATTTCTACTGAAAGCTATTCTTTACAGCAAGTTAATTTCTTTACATTTTATTATTGCATTATGTGCTTATTTATTTTTGATAGGCAGTTAGACCTCTATGTATCTATGGACAAGCCTCTTAATCAGGGGCAGCACAAGAGCCTGACTGATTAAATGCCTTGATCAGAGTCTCATAGTCTCATAGCAGACAAATGCAGACTGTAGGAATAAAGTCCTGATTTATAGGAAGAAGCTCATTATAGCTCATATGTTTAAGCCTAACTCCTTATGCTTGCCTTTTGTTTGGAGGACTCCACCTCACACACACTAGCTCTTCCTCCCGACATTGATCTTTCCTCGAGTACAGCGCACCATTTTGCTACTTGATATGCTTGTTTGTGCATTATCACTATGAGTATTTACTTTTTCTCAGTCTTGCCACACATACAAGATGAAGCCAGTGCTCTTTGGCTTGTGATGAAATGATGAGATTTAGTATGACCACCTCATCTACGTGTGCAGTCAGCGTGCACATAATTTGAAATGCCGCAGCCAGCAAATGGCCACAACTAACTCCTATCAGAATCTTCAGTCTACGTTCCTTCCTGGTAAAATTTCAAATAACTTTTTTTTCAGAAATAAGTTCAGGTTTGTGAGTGAGACCTTAATGTGAAGTGGGTTTTGGGTGAAGGGGATGGCAAACAAACTAATGTCACCAGCAACAATAGTTCTTCGCAAAAAAAAAAAAAAAAAAAAAAAAAGATACAAAACCAAAACCTTCTATACAGGGGGATATAAAAAGGGAGATTAAAAAAAAAACAATCAACTTCTTATTCCGTATATATGAAAAAGAGAATTGGCTAGTCCTCTTCCTCTGATTTTAAGTACTGAGACCTGACCTCTCCTTTTACTGTCAGGATACAGATCCTCTCGTGTATGGACAACTGCTCCACTCTCCAACATAGCTCACCCTCTCCCATTAGCAACCTTATACTCATCTGGTTCTAAGAAGGTACTGGACAAGAGAGTTTATTTCCAAGCTTCCTTTACCTTCCTTTTTAAGGATGATCTAGTCTTATGACTTCAGAATTGCTATAGTTGATTCAAAGCAGTTTTCCTTGTTTGTGAGTTTTCTGTTTTGTGCATTTGGCACAACATCATTTCTACATTTGCTTTTTTTCTGCAGTGTTAATCTTTTGTGTTCTTTAGAATATGTTTTTATCTATTTCAGTCTATTCCATGATGGAATATAGGGTTATGGTTTTGGGTGTGCCCGGTCGCTACCAACCGGTGGCGAGTAAGCCAAGCCCACCACCAAGTAGTAGCCAAACTATACTAATGACATTATTTTAGAAAGAAATGGGATTATTTTTTATAATAATTATTTATTATATAAGAATAATACTGCCTACTGCCCAGATGTGCAGCATCGCGGCCTAGCTGATATCCAGACGTGGCGCGCTACGCACATCAGAACAGTCGCGCTAAAAACTGTACAGCAAAAGCAGTTAAGACCAGCGAGAAAATTCATCTCTTTATATTAATCATGCTTTTAAAAATGAGTTTTAGTTTAAAATAAACAGCGGACTCAACTACTATTTTAAAACTGTTCCTTAATATGTTATGTTCATTTCATATATAATATCCATGCTTAGATCGAAACTTGCTCCTCTTTTCTCAAACTTGTTCTGTCTCGCTATGTTAAATGGGTTTAACATAGGCACAACACTTTAAAAAGCGGAGCGAGGATCTCCATATTTTTTTTTAAGCTGTCTTATATGTTAAACCCATTTAATAAGCATAACGTTACAAAAGAGAGTTATACTAATGAAAAAAGTCCGGGTGGACGGACCTTTCCATTAGTATAATCTCGAATGAGCACAACGCCAATCAGCGTGCACGTTTTGGGGGGGTCATGGTATAATATTTAATTTTTCCTGCCGATGACAATTTTATGTTGTTGTTTAGAAGAAACTATGGTTAAAACACATCCATGTATATGATGTAATGAATATTTATCAGAATTTGCAACATTTAAGTGCTATGTTATTGCAGTTTCATTAACATGTTCTTCAGTTGTCATACTCTTTGAAGTGCTAATGAATATAAGAAATATGCAAATATACTTTTTCTTTTGTGCTGTCTTATCATCTGAAGGTATAACTGAATGCACAGTAATTTAAGAAGGAACTTCTTACAGGGAATAAAGCAAAACAAAAAAACCCCAAAGGCCTTGTATATAAAGCTCCTTTGGTAGGGCAAGTTAGGTGCAGCGTGAAGTATTTTAAGACATCCATTGCAAACTGCTGTACTTGCCATAGTGTACATTTGCCTTAACTTAAAGCAGATACTGTGATACTGCTTAGTCCAAACAGAGAGTAGCAAAAGTTTAACTCCACAGTATATAGCTATCCCATTTCTCTTATGAGGCCCCAACGTATAACTCGATGAGGGCAGTTTACTAAGCTAAACTGATTTAGATTCAATCTAATGAATACAGTTACAAAGAAATGCTTTTTTGCAGGGACAAGCACCCCTGTGTTGATGTAAGCCCACACACATGAGTTTTGGTAGCTGATATAATGGTTCCAGTGTTTACCTCGCAGACACAAGGTACATGATTTTATTATCACCTTCGAGGAAACAGACTAGGCTTAAAATGTCCCACAAGGGCAGCTAGTAGGTGCCTATAAAACAGCTTCACATTCACACAAACAAGAGGAGAGAATTCTTCCAAAATAAAATAATTATTTTCAGTACACATTTTAGAAACCACACCAGAATACCTGTCAACTGTCCAGATTTTCACAGACTGTCCAGATTTTTTCCTCATATTTTTGTTCTGTTACTCATAGAATTTTGGTTTACTGACAAATTATTGGCAAATCATTGAGAGCTGAAGTCAAAACATAATGAAAGACATTTTAGGTGCATACCCTTCAGAAAATCTGTGTTAATGTAAAACCTGTTAAGTCTGTCATCTTTCTAAATTTGTACAGGTAATCTTTAAAAATTGTCCTAATTTGTGAGCCTTTGTGTCCAATTATTTATGGCTTTTTCAGATTTTTTGCTCTAAGAGCTTGAGAGGTGTGCACACCAGCAGTGATGTCTTGCAACAGTGATCTCTGAGATGAGTGTGGAGGAGTTGTACACAGTGAGTGAAATCCTTGTGTTGTTGGCATTCAGGAAAAGCGTAGAGAATACAGTTGACCCCATTTACCATTTAAGTCATGGTAGTTGTAATAAAAGGCAGTCAAGAGGAAGGAGGACTTGTAACCATGGCTAGTATGTTGCTTTGGAATAGCTGCTCTGAAAAGGATTTACATATAGTATTTGTGAACAAATTTTATATTATAATTCTGTATCTTGCATTTTCTCTCAGAAGGCATTACTTGCAAAATGGATATTGCTGCAAAGTGAATGTGAAGTATTGCAACTGGGTGCAAGTTGTAACATTCTCACAGTATTTGGGTGTTGGGGGCCCAGCACCGGACTTGGATACAAGCCTTACATTCTCCTTTGAAAGTCTTGTGTATGTGTGCAGCTTTGATACTGATTTTGTTTTCATTTCTCTCTCTCTTGTTAAGCAGTATACAATTTAACAATCCATTCTAAATTACAAAAATGACCTAACCATTTTATTGTTACCTTTTAGGTATGGTTTAACACAAGATACAATGATCTGTAAAATGACAGGGACGTATGTAGGTAAGTTATTACGTATGTCATTTTTCATTTGTGAGAATCATTTGTATAGTTTTTGCATCAGCATGCTTCACCTCTGAGGCAAATAAATGCAATTTTCTCTCAAGTCAGATAGATTCTTTCCTAGTTCAAGATTTAACTATAAAACAATACGGGATAAAAACAGTGGTAAAATGTGTATGCGTGTGCTGCCTTGAGTTTTGCTGGTTATATTGAAAGACTCTTCAGTACCATATAATTATGCCTTTAGAAGATGAACCACTCGAAAAACGAATGTGACATGGAAATTTTCTTGTTTGTTTGTATATGAATGTATTTATGTATGTAGTTATTAATTTATTTATTTGGGGAGTACAAACAGTAGGAAATAAATTAATTCATACAAATTCAAAAACAAGAAACTGAACTTTAGTTTCTCTACATACTACCATCAAGGAGGGAGAAAAAATAGTAAGAAAATTATTTCTACAAGAGGCAAGCTCTTTCCTTCACTTCTCCTATGGGAGATGGTACTGATATCCTTAGTATATTCAGTGAGACGTATCAGAAAAAAACAGCACACTGCAGTATGCAGGCTTTCTCAGTGTGCAAGAACTCTTATTGAGATAAGATGCTAGGACCTTTCAGCATCTGAAGGGGGCACACGTACAGCTTCACAAGTCTTTCACCATCTCAATGTCTGCTCTGGGTCTCTGTATTCCTTGTCAATCTGCATACATTGCTGGCTGTCATATAGACCCTGCAGCATTTGCAGTCTGTCATGTATACTACATGCACACAAGCTATCTCTGACATGGTATACACAGCAGTTGTCCATGCCTGGATCACTGACCTGCACATCCGCTGATTAATGCCAAGGGTGACATCCAGGTCAGAAGTTATGGTGGTGGTGGTAATGGCCAACTACATGACTTTCTGCTCTGCAGGGTATGCACATCTCAGAGGAAGCATCACTCACTGCTGATATGTTGGTGGCTTGTATTGCATGGGCTGGGCTCACATGGAAATTTAGCAATGAACACGAGGAATGCTGAAGGTTTATCTTGATCCACTACCATCAACACAACTGTGGGTGATATGAGTGTGCCTCCAGTGTTAGTGTCACTGACAGTGTCCCTCTGTCATTGGACAACCACCAGTCAGTGGGCTGTAATTGTGCTGATTAACCATTACCTTAAAACATTCAGATTTACTGTTATTCATTAACAATTACTTTAGCTGTTTCTTAAATGTACTGCAGTTTTCATTTTTTTCTAATTTCGTGTGGTAAGTTATTTTAGGATGCAGGGGCTATTTTACAAAATAAGTTTTCCTGTAGTGATAAGAGAAAAAGGATGGCTCAATAGCTGGGGTTTTGAGTCTTTTCTTAAAGAACATATGATATTTTTGAATGTGAGTTTATTTTTACAGAGATGGACAATACCTCTTCTGCAGTAGTTTGAATGTCAAATAATTTAATAAAAACATAGATCTTACAGTAATAATCAAATATTTCTTTGAATTTTGATGCAGTGATGTTCACAAAGAGAAAGACAGATGAACCTTGGCATTATGTTTCCCATGACATGTAGTGTGTATAAATATTTTATGCAGAGAGATAGACAGAGAGAGAGAAAGAAGTGTAAATAAGGTAGTCTGTACTCTAATCTCAGAAGAAGAATATTAAATGCAATAGCTTTTCTTGTTTCAATAGTTAGAAGGTGAGAGAATTTGGAAGCTGGTTTAATTGTTTTAGGATTTTTTCTACTTGGGTTTCTGTATGGGAGAGAAAAACAGATGCTCATCTAACAACATTATTACATCTGTTGCTATTTTATTAGTGGTACTAATGCACCATGAAGATTAGTAATGTTCAGACAATTAGTTTTATGTAGTCTGCTAGGAGTGCCAAACAGCATAACTGTTGAAGGGTTGAGCAGTGAAGTTGTAACTTGGGAGAGAGAGGTTAATGAATCTACAGCTACTATTAACTTGAATTCGAATCATATGGGTGTTTTGTGAGAAATGTAGAGTAATGAGGGGAAGGATATGCTGAAGTGTTGGCATGCATATATTTTAACTCTTGGAGAGTAAAAGTATTAGTACTAGCTTATATTCCACTAAGTTGCATATGTATTTTAATGGTTGTTTTATCTGTGTGGTCTTTGAATGCTAGTGATGGGTCTAGAGATAGACTAAAGCTCATAGGCAGATACTAGGCCAACTGCCCTTATGGGGCCATTTTAAGCCTGGCCCAATACAGATACCTGAGGGGCACTGAAAGTAAAGTTTCCTTCCTCTGTTTCTGGATTGTGTTCTTATACAGTAAAGGCGTATGGAGGAGGTACATAGTTATGAAACCACAATATGGTATTATGGCCAAAATTTAATGAACCAAATTTGTTTAAAAAAAGCTACAGCTTAACACTTTGAAAGGCCTTTATTATGTCAATGACAACAACACATCTGATTGTGTAATTCTCCATAGCTGAATACATTTTATCAGTAACTGTATAGATGGTTGTTACTGGTAAGAATGTTGGGCCCATTTCTAAAACCATGCTGAGAATCAATTCATTGACTATATTTTTCAGGTGCATTGCTGGGGCACATTATTGAAACTGGTGCAAAATCTTGAGGGAGGAAGTTTTAAGGATAGGGTTAGATAGGGAACATTTAAATTATTTAGGGGCTAAGATTCTAGTGAAAGAGATCAAAATGTGCCAGAGGTTTGTATAGAAGGTGAGCTGCTATTTATAAGAAATGGTGTATTTGTTCAGAATGGATCTAGCAATATCACCGAATATTAAAAAGGTATCAGAGAGGTTATTTGAATGAAAGTGGTGACCAGAATGAGCGATAAATGTCATTAAGATGACCAGTATGTATAAAGAAGGCTATTAATAACATCATCTGCTTTTAACTCAAGAGACATATCCTGAGGTAACAGAGACCTGTGGTACTTTGGGGCTTCAAAGCTTTGAGTAGCAAATAAGGATGTGTGCTAAGCTTACAATACTTTCTACTTGATGGAGAGTGTTAGTAAAGCCAACTACAGAGTCTTTAACTTTTAAGTGGTTAGCATAATCAGAACCATTACACATTGAGAAAAGCTCTTCATAGAAAGGAAATGTGATGTTTAATTTTGTAATGTTAAAATCATACATTATTATTGATTTGTTTCTATTGATAAGTACATCATTGAATGTAATTTCAAAAAAAAAATGCTGAGGATGCTGGCAGTGGAATCTGCAGTACTGTTATTAAAAATTTTATGTGGGTGCCAGCAGACACAACAGGATCCAGCTGTGAAAGTTTTCATATTGGAAAGTATTTTGGTTTACTAATTTGATAGAAAATTTGAGGATCTGGACAGTTATATAATAGTTGTTGTGCAAGATGGCAGCTAGGGTTCTTTATTGATGTCTCACTAACTGCAAGTATGTCAGGTTTATTTTCTATAACTTTTGACTCTACTTCATCCGTCTTGTCTGGTTTCATCTGAGTATTTATTTGACCTGTTTTGAAGTATCGCTTATTTTGGTGCTGTTTGGAAAGGATTTGATATCTGATGGGAATATAGCTAGGATAGGTGGTTGAGGGGGGCCTGAATTGGATGACATTAGGTACAGGGTTAAGCTTGATGTTCCAAGCCATGCATAGTTTTAGGAGGCAGAAGTAGATCTGTATGTATTGTGTAAAAAAGAGGCTCGGTACTATTTGTATTCTGATATGTAGATGTGATTTCTTTAAAAGCTGCCATGATAAATTGCTTGTAAGAGTAAATTAGGGGTTCTGTGTTGTGTGAGTTAGTAAACATGCCATTTTTATGGTTAATTTCTACTACTGGGGTAGTATGAATCGGGCATATGGTTGAACATCTATATCATGTGGTTAAGGTAGGTTAATTGCTGAGCACCAGAGAACTGGATCCTGTAATATGCAAAACAGAGGTAGAGTAAAGCAGGTAGATAGGGACTTTGTTGATTGATTGTTGTAGGTAGGTTAGATATGTGGGTTCTCATTTTGTTAGGCTGGATTGCTTTAAGGATGAACACCATGTGAAAAAAATCTACTTTTCTCACCCTGGAATTGTAGATTAAGAACAACTGAAAATCTAAGTATTAGGTAATAGTATGGCAGTGTGCTAACTGGAAACTGATTATGGGGCATTTGTGGATTTTACATTAGTCTTGCGGGCGAGGTTTTATGACTGGTGTTTGGTGAGGTAGAAGTGGAGCAAATCTGGGACAAAATGAAGAGAAATATCTTTTTCATGACAGCGATCAAGATGCACGGATAAGTATGAAATATAACAACTTGTCAATCATTTGGAATTTAAGTAAACCACATCAAAATATAGAAATAAATACATGTTTTCCAGAACACTCTTCAGCATGCAGTATTAGATGAATCACCAACTTGATTAAATTACAATAATGTGCCCAACCAAAGTCAAAAGGAGAAATGCTTCATATGGGGGAAAACTAAAACTATGCTTTTAAGAATATTTCCTACATAACCTCCACCGGATCTCATCCCACTGACTCTCCTATCTGAACCCAGTAGACCCAATATTCCAAGAAAGTAGACGCCAAGCATCCTTGGGCTAGGCTTTCTGCCCAGGAAACCCAGTTGGCCTATCATTTCCCCTTGCAATGAATGTTAAGTGGTAGGAAATGGGCCAGCTTATAGGTACTTTGAAGCAACCCCCCCCACACACACACACACTAGGTAGGACCCTTACTCATGATGGCTGCCTTTCCAGGTTGAGAGATATCTGTACTAACATGTACACTGGAAAGCCTGAGAATTGCTTTTCTGGAATCAATGTGGTATTAGTGCTTCTATTTTGCTCCTCATGAAAGGAGTTTAGGGATGTTATTTCTGAAGACGGCTGCTGTATTTTCAAATTATTTATTGCATTTTTCTGCATTTCATCAGTATAAAGTGAATTTGCTTTTTCTTGGTGTAGCTGCTACTAGTGTACTTTGAAATCACCTTAAAGTGTGTGTTCCTCATTGCTGGCTTGTCTGTATTAGAATTGTCCTGTAATTACTTGTTGTAGCCAGTAGTTTGATTTGTTTAGGCTACCTTTTCACTTTTGGCTAACTAAAGTGTGTATTTTTTTAATTAAGAAGACTAGGACTGCAATGCTAATGGTAGTAGAAGCATAGCCTGGTCTGTCTGAGTTGAGAAGCACATAGGGAAGCTTATAGTGAAATTGTTTCATTGACCAAAGGACATTTTAGTTGGTTTTGTCAATGTTATTTGAGTCTATAAATTCTGCTGCTTGCCTCACAGCAGTGTTTAGCAGTACCTTGTATAGATGCAGACATTTAGAAACTTAATTATCCCTATAATACTTCACATATAACTTTACCCAGTACTTTTGTACTGAGGAGCACTGCTGCACAGATTCAGTCATACGTAGCCCAGCTGTCGTTTATACTTTCACAGTGGCCAGGTCAGCCTGTTGTAGACCCCTACAGCATTACCCCTTTGTAGTTTACCTAAAAAAGCCCAGACACCATGGATAGACACTTTCCATATTTTTCCACGAAAAGCTTGGTTGATATGACATACAGTCAAACCCTTTGTAGTCTGAATTACAAAGCATATAAGGGAAGCCAACACACAACCCAATATTTCAGTCATAGGAGTTTCCATTGTGAGACATACAGATGTCTTGCTTACCAGACTGAATAATGAGAAAATCACGGTCACTTGTCTATTAGGGGCCAGGATCCACCAAATCACTGACACACTCAGGTCATCAGACCACAAGTACCAGTATGACTCAGTCATAGTCTATGTGTGTGTGTAAATGACCTGAGACGTATCTGCCTGGACTATATGAAGAGAGACATAATGGAGGTGTCAGACTATTTGTCCCAGGCTGGTATGTGCCTAGCATTGAGCAATATTCTACCCGTGGTGCCACAATATGAACAAAAGATGATTGACCTCAATAATTGGCTTAGTTTCTAGTGTAATTCTAAAGGGGTACAATATTTATTAGCATGAGAGGTTATGGTCAACAGACCATGTTGCATGGGTTTCAAATATTGGCTAAAACATTGTCCTCCACAACAGTGCCATTTTAGGTACTACCAAACTGGCAAACCTTCTGACAAAGCAAAACCAACCCAAGGGAATCTAAAGGTGAACTGTTCAATACCAGGAGCCTGAACAAAAAACTCCAGTCGCCCTGGAGAATGTGGGCATCTGTGTAGTAACTGAGACATAGTTTGAGACATTGTTTAAAGCTTCAGAGAACACTCCGGCACTGCAGGGCTATAATGTCTTCCACACATTTTGACCAGCTGCTACATAGGCAGGGACCAAAGGTGGAGGTGTCTCAATCTAAACCAACAACAAACTTATCTCAAGACTAGTCAAACAGGATAACACACTTAAACTTTTCTTTGTCCGGATTTGCATAGTCAAAGTATTGCTCTCCCAATCAGCATCATTATTAACAGATCCATAAAGGAATCATATGTCCCCAAACTCTGGCACGCAGCTTATATTATTCCTCTTCATAAAGGAGGCAAAAATCCCAGCATCTCAAACATTTGCCCTATTGCTCTGCTCTCGCCAATCTCCAAAATCCTAGAAAAATGCATCCACCTCCAACTTATGCCTTTCCTGACCCTAAACAATCTTCTCACTCCTACCCAGCATGGCTTCGGCCCAGGTCATAGCACTATAACCACTCTACTTTCTTTCCTAGAAACTGTCAATCAAGCCCGAGATTCAGGACACTTAGTTTCTACTGTTTTACTCAATCTGTCTAAAGCATTCAATACTGTTTTCCATAAGCACCTTCTCTGTCATCTCTCTAACCTCCATCTCTCACCTAACACTTTATCCTGGTTCTCTAGTTATCTATCAGACAGATCACAGGCAGTCAAATGGAAGAACTCCATCTCTTCCTTCTTACCTACCCCAACTGGTGTACCACAGGGATCTATTCTTGACCCTATGCTTTTTAACATCTTCATCAATAACTTTCACACTGCTATTCCTGATGCCAGTATCATTCAATACACAGATGATTCAACCTTAGTCTGCTCTGCCTCAACCCTCTCTGAATTTCTGACTAAAACCCAAACTGCTTTCTCAACAGCTGAAAACTGGATGTGCCAAAACCACCTCTCTCGCAATGCAAATAAATCAAAAATTCTACTATTCCCTCCCACAAAGACCCTCTCCTATGACAAAAACAACTTCAAAGTCCATAGTCAAACCAATTCACCTATAGAAGTGGTTCCTTCCACTAAACTACTTGACATTACCATCGATGAACACCTCAAGCTTGATATCCATATTCAACAAACTATTAGGAAAACCCACCAAAAGCTAGGTATGCTGTATAGGAATAATCACTTTCTCTCCAACTCTACCAGGCAAACTCTGGTCTCGACTTATCTTCTTCCTTATTATACGGAGCCCCTCTCTTAACCAACCTGTCCTCCTCTATCACCTCTAAATTAGAAAACTGCTACAACAAAATCTCTAAATTTGCCTCTAAATCTAAAAATACCACCCATCACTACCTAACCCTACAATCCCTGAATTGGCTTAAACTCCTAAACTGCCTAGACTACCTCCAACTCACCACTGCACATAGACTTGTATTTCACCCAACAAAATGTCCTGCTCTAACTAATCTCCTTCCCCCTTACACACCCAACAGAACTCTAAGATCTGAACATCAGAATCTAATTGCTATCCACAAACTTAAACGTCCTGCTGGCCAGCTTCTCCTCTCTTACTTACTAGGCAAAAAATGGAATTCCCTTCCATCCACTCTAAGAGCCATACCAAACTCGGAAAACTTCAAGACCCAGCTTTTCAAATACATGTCCACTAAATGGAAATGTACCTGCCTTCACCCTACCTAATCCATGCTAAGCATTTACCCCCCAGGGGGTTCTCCCTCTGGTTCCTAAGCTCCCTATAACTCTCATAGATATCTTCCTATGAGTCTATCTAATCTCTAGACAACTCATATAGTTACTCTCTCTCTAAGCTCTCGACAACTCCTATAGCTACTCCCACATGGCTCAACCTTGTAAATATTGTAAATAGCATCCCATTTTAAATGTGTGAAAGTAAAGTTTATCCACAATTTCTTTTTTTTTAAATGTTCATATGTACATTGTTTCCAAACCTAATACATAAGAGTGTTTCCTCAAATTAAACTGTATAACCCTTAACTTCACTCTCAATGAACTTTGTTAAATATGCATGATATCAAATGTGTTAATTTGTAATTGTTCTACATAATGTTATCTTTTATACTTTTTTATCACTTGTATCTTAACTGTATAATGCATCTTGGAGCTTTTCTCCCTGGGCCTCCACTGAAAATGGACCATTTCGGCCCAGTGGACTTCCCCGGTAATCAAACTGGAAATAAATAAAATAAATAAATAAATAAATCAAATTGGAAATAAAATAAATAAATAAGTCCCATATCATATCCTTGCTAACTACAGGTCATTCTCTATGACCAAGTAAACTCATAGCTTGTACTAAGACTTACTTGAGGCTCTCACCCTTCAACCCAATACCATATTTTTGGGCGGCGACAACTATTCCTGCTAACTGGGATACTTTCATGGCCCCAAGCTTACAGTCCCAGAGCTTCTTGGACTTTGTAAACACAAGCACCCTGTATCAAAAAGATCATATGCCCCGCTAGGGGTAAAAGCATACTTGATCTGGTAGCAAAAACATGGGAGAATGCTGTACCCCCGGTTTAGTGTCCTCTCTGGCAAGACCAGACCACAAAGCTTTCTCCTTCATAAAAAAAATCAGGTATGTGACCTGTTTAGGAACTATTCAAAGGAAAACTTCCTACTGCTGAGTAATAACCTGTCAACATTTCAAGCCCCCCCCCATCCCTAAGAACACAGTTGCCTAAGCAGAATTGTTTACAGAAACCCTGTACAATCATGTCAATGAATACACAGATGAAAATGTGCCAACCAGAAATAAGCTCAGAACAAAGTAAAAAAAAAATCTCAAAAAAATAAACCACCTAGTTGTAATCCAAACATATATATATATATATATATATATATATATATATATATATATATATATATAAACAAAAGAAAAAAGTCATAGGCAAGATTAGAAAGTGCAATGCTCAGCATGAAAAACACTCTCATCAATCTAAGCAAACAATTAATAGGTCAAATTAAGTCTAGAAAAGCCAGATTTGAGATAAAGATAATCTCCTAAGCAAAGGACAAACCCAAGGGCAAAGGTACATCTCTAGGCTTCAATAATATCTCAGGATGCCTCCTAAATAGCTTGAAACATGACCTATTAGGACCTCTGGCATCACTGTTTAACTATAGCCTCTGGACAGGCTTTGTACCACATAAATTTAGAACTGCAGTGATCATTCCTCTGTACAAGGATGGGTCATCAATGGATCCTGGGAACTGCAGACCATACGTCTCAACCCCGTCTCAACCTCTTAATGCAATAAATCTGGACAGAGCCTAAAATAATGTGTAGCAAAGGCTCAAAAATAGGGACATATTTTAAATACTCCTCTTATAAACTTAGAAAGTTTCTAGAATAACACAATTCCATTTAACATGCATTTTATGAAACTGAAAAATATGTCATTATTTAGTAACTTCAATCCTCAGTGATTTTACAGAAAATCACAAATTTTATGAGTAACAGACCAAACATATGAGGCAAATATTTGGACATTCTGTGAAAATCTGGACAGTTGAGAGCTTTGATACAGTTCCATAAGTCTGACTAGTCTCATATGCATGGCTATGGGAAGAATTATCATGGAAATGAGTAATAAGGACATAGAAAACCTTCAGACACTGGATCCAACCCAGGTTGGTTTCATCAAGGGCAGACTATGCCTACTCAACCTGGTGGACTTCTTTAACAGAGTCACCAAAGCAGTGGATGTAGGCAAAAACGTGCATGCTACCTACCCTGACCTGGCGAAGGCATTTCATACAATACCCCACTCTGGCATTGAAAAAATTTACAGATATAGGCATAAACCCCTGTGCTATGTACTGGATAGCCGTCTGGTTCTCAGATGGGATCCAGGAATTTAGGACAAGAGGCCGGTCACTAGTGGAGTCCCTCAGGACTTGGTCCACTCCTTTTTGGCATTTCCCTCTTAGAAGTCAAAAACAATGTCAAGAGCCTCTGGATGACCAAATTTACAGATGATTGCAAACTTGGAATGGCCATAGTATCCCCCCCAGCACACTAACATCTTACAGGAGGGACCAAAACAGACAAATAATTGGTGCCAAAGTTATGGCTTAAACTCAGTGCCAAGTAATGTGTAATTAATAGTTCCCTTTAGGATGTCTTCCACCCTAGGAAATTACCTCATTGATAACACTCCCCTAGCAGCAGAACCAGTATTCAAGGATTTGGGTACATATGTAGATAGTAACCTGGCATTCAACCAACATGTGTCTAAAGTAGTGAGGAAATTAAGGTCATGGCATTTAGGTCCATGGAAGTCATTGTTTCACCAAATTTGTACTTCACCAAGCCCATCATTGAGTACAACAGACCCTTTGGTGTGTCCCTGAACAGGCGTATGCAACAACTGGAATGTCTACAGAGGTTCCTCAGAAAAAGAATACAGGGTGTAAACAGCATATACTATGCAGATCACCTTAAAGTCCTATATCTGTATTCTTTATGTTTCTTACAGATTTTTGAGAGTTGATCTATGCCCAGGATGCAAGGCATCCTTGGAGAAAAGGCAACTTCCCCAATCCCCATTGTACCTTGATCCCACACAGGAAAAAAGCTGGTACATTCAGTAAGCCAATATTTGATCATCTGTATCAGCTTTTTTAATTTCAACAGGTTGACTTCTCTGTGAATTACAGGCATTTCATTTATATATATATATATATATATATATATATATATATATATATATATATATATATATATATATACACACATATATATATATATATATATATACACACATATATATATATATATATATATATATATATATATATATATATATATATATATACACACACATATATATCTATATATATATATATAAATATATACATATATATATATATATATATATATATATATATATATATATATATACACACACACATATATATATATATATATATATATATCTATATATATCTATATATATATACATATCTATATATATATATATATATATACATATATACATATCTATATATATATATATATATACATATCTATATATATATATATACATATACATATCTATATATATATATATATATATATATATATATATATACATATACATATATATATATATATATATATATATGTAGGTTCATAGGTTGGTACTGGGCTATCTGTCCGAAGGCATATATTAGCCCAGCCCCTTTAGTAGTTCCCTAGACCCTTGTACTAGCAGCTAGTACCCTTGGCCCCTATCTAGTAGTGCTGTTGGTGTGATCCCTGGTGTGAACTTTCTGTTACCCATCCACTCATCAAGGTTCCTCTTGAAGAGTGATAGTGAGGGGCTCTGTCTTATGTAGATCGGGACCCTGTTCCATAGTAAGGGAAGTCTCTGCGAAGGGAATCTATCCCTCCAGCATGTTCTATTCATTGTTGTGCTGAGGTTTATATCCCTAGAGCATGTAGCTCGAGTAGATTTGGTTTTGCTAAGATGGAGCATGTTCAACAATTCTGGGTTGGACATGGCTCTGTACATTAATACAGAGATCGCCTCTGAGAAAGTGGTATGCAACAGAGAACAGTCTTAGCTTTTTCAATCGTGCTGCATAGGGCAACTGTTTGAGGACAGTAATACTCTTGGTTAGGTATATATATATATATATATATATAGAGAGAGAGAGAGAGAGAGAGAGAGAGTGTTAGATATATAGCTAGATATAGATATACTGGTTTACAGTCATACTATGGAGTAATAAAAATTACAAACATTCAAGCAGTAATGAGAGAGGTATGCAGTTAAAGATGAAATACACACATGCAAATATATATATTATGTAGTAAATAAAAATAACAAACCATGACTATTTTATCTGTCTGAAAACATAATACCATGGCATCTTGATAGGAGTGTTTTCTGAGGGTTTTTAAAGGGGATGTAAAATTTTGATATACAATTGCTATACAACGTTCCCTAGTAGTTTAAAGTAACCAATCAAATAACAATCAAGCAGTTGTCAAAAAAGTACCTTTACAATAGTTCAAAATTCATTCCATACAGATGTAAAATGTTATATTTTAAAATAAGCAGAACTTCTTGTTGTGCGAGTACCAGTTTATTATCTTGTTTCTTACTATTTTTCTTCTGAACAATATGCCAGGCTTAATGTTGTACACATTGCCTGCAGGACAATGTTGACAATGCAAAATCAAAAGGATTTTTGTAGATTTTGATGTTAATATCCTTGCAATGCTTCACTGTTTTAATAGCATTCTGAACTAAGGTGCTAAATGCCATAAAATCGTATAATTTTTCAGTACTCGAGATAGTCCAAATTCTCAAATTTTATAGTATTTTATAAATGGAAAAATAGTACCCGTGAAGAAAAACTATCCCTGTATTATTGGTAGTGATGCTCTGCGAGTCGCAGTCAAGTGTTGCAAAGCTGAAAAGTGAAGCAAGATATCCAATAACAAAGTTAATTTGATCAGTCTTCTGTGTTGCATATACCTTAAAAAGGCCCATCTTAATTCTCCGTGAGCCTCATTCCACAGTTTGAATCTGAAAAGGCACATGATTTAATAATGGCATTGCCACAGATATTCAGAGAAATGGCCTCTGGGCAGCACTGCATATCACTTGATGAATATTTGTAACAAAGTGCTGACATTCAGAAACAGTTCAATACTTACCACAGGGTTGCATCTGAAGCAAAAAGTGAAAACATATAGATGTGATGTATCCAGTCTTCAGAATGCCTTCTGATTTCAAACACTGCAGAATGATGGTAGAAAAATTATAATGCATAGTGTAGGGCTCAGATTGGTGAGCTAGTCAAGAAACCGAATGACCAGAAGCAGAGAGTGGCTGCTGGGGATGCATATTTCTGCCATATTTAACACTGAGCCCAGACAGCGCAACAAGAAAGTCTGTTTAGGAAAACTCTATGCATTCTTCAGTGAATCTGGATGGAAATGACCAACAGCCAATGATAGTGTGTGCGTGTCTTGCAAGATGCATTTGAAACTGGGAAAGTTCGTGGACGTGTCACTCTATGGGGGACAGAGAGAAGACAATGTGGGGAGCTACAAGCCCTTCCACGTTGAATCATGCAACACATTGCAATGCAGTGGAAGACTGTAGCAATGAAAGTCAAACAGAAATGCTCTCAGAATATTTTGAGTTAACCCATAGAGAATGTGCAACAAAGGCATGCCTACTGAGGTACTGTGTATAAGGAATGGGTACAACAAAGGCATGCCTACTGAGGTACTGTGTATAAGGAATGAGTACAACAAAGGCATGCCTACTGAGGTACTGTGTATAAGGAATGAGTACAACAAAGGCATGCCTACTGAGGTACTGTGTATAAGGAATGAGTACAACAAAGGCATGCCTCCTGAGGTACTGTGTATAAGGAATGGGTACAACAAAGGCATGCCTACTGAGGTACTGTGTATAAGGAATGAGTACAACAAAGGCATGCCTCCTGAGGTACTGTGTATAAGGAATGAGTACAACAAAGGCATGCCTACTGAGGTACTGTGTATAAGGAATGGGTACAACAAAGGCATGCCTCCTGAGGTACTGTGTATAAGGAATGAGTACAACAAAGGCATGCCTACTGAGGTACTGTGTATAAGGAATGAGTACAACAAAGGCATGCCTCCTGAGGTACTGTGTATAAGGAATGAGTACAACAAAGGCATGCCTCCTGAGGTACTGTGTATAAGGAATGGGTACAACAAAGGCATGCCTACTGAGGTACTGTGTATAAGGAATGAGTACAACAAAGGCATGCCTCCTGAGGTACTGTGTATAAGGAATGGGTACAACAAAGGCATGCCTACTGAGGTACTGTGTATAAGGAATGAGTACAACAAAGGCATGCCTCCTGAGGTACTGTGTATAAGGAATGAGTACAACAAAGGCATGCCTCCTGAGGTACTGTGTATAAGGAATGAGTACAACAAAGGCATGCCTCCTGAGGTACTGTGTATAAGGAATGAGTACAACAAAGGCATGCCTACTGAGGTACTGTGTATAAGGAATGAGTACAACAAAGGCATGCCTACTGAGGTACTGTGTATAAGGAATGGGTACAACAAAGGCATGCCTACTGAGGTACTGTGTATAAGGAATGAGTACAACAAAGGCATGCCTACTGAGGTACTGTGTATAAGGAATGAGTACAACAAAGGCATGCCTCCTGAGGTACTGTGTATAAGGAATGGGTACAACAAAGGCATGCCTACTGAGGTACTGTGTATAAGGAATGGGTACAACAAAGGCATGCCTCCTGAGGTACTGTGTATAAGGAATGAGTACAACAAAGGCATGCCTACTGAGGTACTGTGTATAAGGAATGAGTACAACAAAGGCATGCCTACTGAGGTACTGTGTATAAGGAATGAGTACAACAAAGGCATGCCTCCTGAGGTACTGTGTATAAGGAATGGGTACAACAAAGGCATGCCTCCTGAGGTACTGTGTATAAGGAATGAGTACAACAAAGGCATGCCTACTGAGGTACTGTGTATAAGGAATGGGTACAACAAAGGCATGCCTCCTGAGGTACTGTGTATAAGGAATGGGTACAACAAAGGCATGCCTACTGAGGTACTGTGTATAAGGAATGGGTACAACAAAGGCATGCCTACTGAGGTACTGTGTATAAGGAATGAGTACAACAAAGGCATGCCTACTGAGGTACTGTGTATAAGGAATGAGTACAACAAAGGCATGCCTACTGAGGTACTGTGTATAAGGAATGAGTACAACAAAGGCATGCCTACTGAGGTACTGTGTATAAGGAATGAGTACAACAAAGGCATGCCTCCTGAGGTACTGTGTATAAGGAATGGGTACAACAAAGGCATGCCTCCTGAGGTACTGTGTATAAGGAATGAGTACAACAAAGGCATGCCTCCTGAGGTACTGTGTATAAGGAATGGGTACAACAAAGGCATGCCTCCTGAGGTACTGTGTATAAGGAATGAGTACAACAAAGGCATGCCTCCTGAGGTACTGTGTATAAGGAATGAGTACAACAAAGGCATGCCTCCTGAGGTACTGTGTATAAGGAATGAGTACAACAAAGGCATGCCTCCTGAGGTACTGTGTATAAGGAATGGGTACAACAAAGGCATGCCTCCTGAGGTACTGTGTATAAGGAATGGGTACAACAAAGGCATGCCTCCTGAGGTACTGTGTATAAGGAATGAGTAAAAGTGCTTAGTATGTGCACATTGGATGGAGAAAGAGGTCATAGATGGAACTAAGTAAACATCACACTGTCCCTGGAAAGTAGGAGGGGTACAGATGAAGCATAAGACAGGGAGGCAAGAATACACTATATGGCTTCTGGAAGAGGGGCAAGTCAAGAATGGCATAATATTGTTTGACAGATAGGCTGACAGAGCATGAAATCCACTGGCAATGGTAAAGACTGATATTAGTTTAGTGGAGGGTTCTGAGAATGACTGTACCAAATGGAAGAAGTGTGGAATAGTGACAGGAGATGGGAAGTTACACAGAGGCTGGGTGTAACACTTGATAAACCATATTTTTTGTTTTATTTCCTTATATTATTCAGTGCACATGCCTGCTGAGGAGGGGAAATGTACTAGTAATACTATCACTTGGTATTCTTACAAGGCAGTAAACTAGCTCAAAAACGCATATCTGGGCATCAGTCAGAGAAGCAATGAAATGGAAAGCACAGGTGAAATCTGTTTAGAAGATATTAAGAAAAGATGCAAAACTGTTGTATGTCAGGGAAGCTGTAAAGTAAGACTGCAAAAATGATGCTGAAATTGAGTTCTTTGTAATAGTTCAGGGGCTATAAAATGCAAAGGATCTGTATGATAGAAGTTGAGAAGATTCAAAGGGAGGGTCGCCCTAACAGGCACACTGCTCCTCAGCAGGAGAGTATCACATGGCACAGAACAACTGCAGACATTTCTTTTTGCTATTTCCTCACTGTTTTACTCTTTTAACAAATTTGAAGCATTTACATTGCATGCTGAGTGGTGCTATGAATAAGATATCAACAGAAAATAAAAAACAAAATGGTCACTTGTTTCACTTGACCTTATATTTCTAGAGTTATATACATCTTTATTTTATGTTACAGGCCACTACAATATAAGCTACATCTTGGACAGTAATTATGGAAGGTAAGTAAACACGCAGAACAGAAACACTCATTATTAAACCAAAAGTGATCAGCTTTGTGATGCATTTTATCTATCCATCTTTATTATTCAGTTTAGCATTTAAGTATGAATGCATTCATTGATGGTAGTAGTGAAGAAAGCTAAGTGCATCTTCCTTAGTTTTAGGCAAATGTATACACAGGAGTACATTCAGAACATTTCCAGAGCACCATGAGTAATGTATCAGTACTCCTTCTGAGCAGGAACATGAACATTCCTAGAACACCATGAGTAATGTATCCTTCTGAGCAGGAACTTTTGACAAATATTTGATATGGAAATAAACTTGACAACTGATATGTATCTAAATAACTTATTATCTCCACATATGCAGAGGTTCTCTTGAAAAACTTTTAGAAACACGAGACCTCCAAATCACAAGACTGCTACAACTAACACGGTCCCCCCAGCACCCATGACACATAGCAATACCAGTGTCTCACCCACCAAGCCAGTACGGTGTAACCCTCAAAAAGCAAATTTTGTTATTGGAGACAATATTGAGACACACGGATGTCCCACTTAACAGGTTGGACAAGGAGAAAGTCACGGTCAGCTGCCTATCTGGTGCCAGGATTCTTCAGCTCATGCATACATTTGGGTCTCTCAGCAGCAAGTACCATTATGACACTGTCATAGTCCATGTTGGTGTGAATGACCTGAGATATACCTCACTTGGCTATATGAAGAGAGACATGGTTGAGCTCTTTGAGTATGTGTCCCAGGCAGGTATGTCCCTAGCTTTGAGCAGCATACTACCCTCACTTAGAATTATTCCAAAGTATAAACAAAAAATGATTGAGTTCAATAATTGGCTCAGTTTTTGGTGTCATTCAAAGGGGATGCAGTTCCTGTCAACCCAGGAAGCCATGGTCAACAAACCTTGCTGCTTTGCCAGAGACAGTTTCCAGCTGGCACCTCTAGAATTTTGGCTGCTGGCAAAGGCTCTTGCCTCTGCTATAGTGCCTTTTTTAGGCAAGATCTCGAAAACAACATTACTGATGTGAAATTAACCAATCAGAACAAAATAAGGGTCATGCTGCTAAATTCTAGGAGCTTATACCAAAACTGCACTCTCTGGAAGCACTTCTATCATTAGACGTAGATGTTTGTGCAGTCACAGAAACGTGGTTCAATGCCTCAGAAAGTACTTTGGTGTTGCAAGGCTACAATGCCTTTTATACCTTTACACTGCAAACTGAATATGTGAAAACCAAAGGAGGTGGTGTTTCAATCTATATTAGATATAAATTCACCTCCCGTCTAGTTAGACTGGACAACTGCATGGAGTTACTCCAAGTTCAGGTTACAGTGGGTAAGATCCCCATTCAAGTCACAGCCAGTTACAGATCCCCCTCCATGGGTCATGACACCCAAGAAGCCTACTTGACCAAACTGGAGACAGTCCAAATTTTACTGAACACACTGGTTATGGGGGATTTCAATTATCCCACCATCAACTGGGAAACCTATGCTAGCCCTTATTTGCTAGTGCAAAAGTTTCTTGATTTTGTTAACTCAAATGCCCTGGAACAAATTGTCCATACTCTGACAAGGGGAACAAATATTCTGGATCTGGTCCTCACCAACATGTCAAACAGATGCACTGCCACAACTGTCGGACCCTCATTAGTTAAAACAGATCACAAATCAGTCATCTTTGATCTGACACTAACACCAGAACTCTCTCAAAGGGTGAAATCAGACTAAAAAACTTCAGCAAGGCAAACTATACTCTCCTAGGTAAATGTATAAATGCTTTCCAAGCCCTACCTCAAGCTGGAAGTGATAACTACACTGAAGGTTACATTAAAGCCCTGTACAATCACTTGCATAAGTGTATAAACCTGGCAGTACGAGAAAGAGTCAAAGCCAGAGCCCCAAGTAAAAGCAAGCTGCCATGGTGGACATCCAGCATCAACAAACTTTACAATAAATGCAAAAAGTTGCTGTCCAAGAAAACAAAGGCAAGGTCCCAGCAATGGAAAAGCACCCTCCTCAGCCTCAACAGGTAAATAAGACAACATGTCAAATCCTCCAAGGGCTCCTTTGAGAGAAACTTAGCAAGTACAGCCAAGGATAACCATTAGGCCTTTTACAGATATGTATGTAACCTAAAAGGTAGGACCCAAGCATGTGCAGAACTAATGGCCAATGGTATCACACACACTAACCCCACAGAGATAGCAAACTTGCTAGCGGAGATCTTTGATGAAAATTTCACTCCCTTATCCCGTCCTAACTTACAACAAACCTTCCCTCAGCACCCCCCCCCCACCGTACATATCTGAAGATCAGGATCTGAAAGCCTTGTCCATGGCAAAACACACAGCCCCTATGAACCAGATGACATTTCAGGCTGTCTTCTATACAGGCTAAAACATGAACTAGCATCACCACTAAGTACCCTTTTCAGTCATAGCCTAACCACAAGCTTTATTCTGCGGAATGGAGAACAACAACAGTTATTCTCCTCCACAAAAGTGGCCTAGCAAAAGACCCAGGGGAATCATAGACCCATAAGCCTGACCAGCCTCATCTGTGAGGCCATGGAAGCTATCATTATAGACCTCATAAATAAAGAGATATGTGACCTCCAAATCCTGGATCTTACCCAATTCGGCTTTGTGAAGGGCAGATCCTGCCTGTTAAATCTGGTGAATTTCTTTGAAATTGTGACCAAGGCCATTGATGAGGGAAAATCTGTGCCCACATCATACCTTGACCTGGCAGGTGCTTTCAACACAATCCTGCATTCAAGCATTACTGATAATTTTAGCAAACTGAATTTAAACCTCTTTGTTGTAAGATGGGTTGCCAACTGGCTCACAAACTGGACACACATTATCAAAGTGGGTGACTCCACATTAACCAGCAGACCATTTACCAGTGGGATGCCATAGGGGTCAGTGCTGGCCCCCCTACTGTTTGGTATATACATCTCAGAAGTTCAGGTAAAAACTAATGGGTTGTGGCTGACCAAGTTTTCAGACAACTGCAAACTAGGTGTAATCATTGAGGGTCTCATGCGGACCAACAACTGGTGTATTAGTCATGGTCTCAAACTTGAATGCAAAGAAATGCATCATCATTCCCTTCAGCACAAACAATGTCCCTTCACACTATCAATTCAACAATATGCTAAGTACCCATGAAGTGGTAAGGGACCTGGGATCACATGTTGACTGCGACCTTAACTTCGACAACCATTCGTCTACACTTGATTAGTAAAGGCATCACCTTGACAGCAAAAGAAGTTATAACCCCCCCATATACTTGGGACTTATTTGCCCCTTAATTGAGTATAACGCCCCATTTGGCATCTACCGTACTAAGCACCTGCAGCAATTAGAGAGACCTCAGAGGTTTCTAACAAAGATGAAGGGACTCCAGCATGTGCCTTACACAGATCAACTAAAGTCCATGTCACTATACTCTATATCATATATACTTCTTAGGGGAGACTTATGGCTGGCCTACAGAGCAATCCATGATCCAAACCTAATGAACTTGCTGCATATCCATAAATCAGATGGGACTAGGTCTACCTGTTCCAGGGACCTAAATATGGCCTGAGACAGGACTAGGTCTCTCCATTCCAGGGACCTAAGTATGGCCTGCGAATTAAATGGAACATACTGGAGGGACAGATTTATCTCCCAGTGACTGCCATGTCTTTGGAACAGGCTACCAATTCATGTGAAACAGAGCACCTCTATGACACTGTTCAAGAGGAACCTGGATGAGTGGATAGTGCACTGTAAATTCTTACCATCAATAGAGCCCACACCCATCCTGGACATGGGCATTTATCACTAAATGCAATCTTGGGTATTGAATAGCATTTCTATTGTATTACATTAGGCATGGCTAGGCTTAAAATGACCTCTGGGTTGATAACCTAGTAATCTCCTATGATCCTATGATGATCCAAGAAGCCTGACCTAACTAGTAACATAACGAAAAACTCAATATGACAGTCTGGATCCATGTCATAGGGGATAAAGCCTAAATATTACCTAGATGACCAGAGTTTGAGTAGCAACTTTTGGCTAGAAGATATTGGTAGGATGACTGTAGAAGTGAGTTGTTGACATTGGCTCACCCCCCCTGGGGGGAGGGAAGTAGTCTGAACCAATGCACTGTTAACCCCCCTAGGACTGTTGGGTTATGGCATGCCACAGTGTGAGTTAGGGTAACAACCATTTTGCATATTAGCCATGGTGGGGGATCTGGGTTATACATGTGTGATGCTCAAAGAACTTGACAGTAATGATTTTCCAAGTCAAATCAACTATTCAGAGTGCTCAGAGCAATTTGGATGAACCTGATGCATGTGACAGTCTACTGCTAATGTGTGACTGTTGCCTCCTAGGAGACATGAATGGGCCAATGGGCTGTCACTCTGACTATGGAATGAATGGGTCATTCAATTCAATTGATGAGCCAGTTCTTGGTATGAGGAGAAATGCAGATGTTCATAATGTATCAGGGAGGGGTCTTGCAGACATTTAGCATGGAGTACAAAAAATCAATATGACAGTTTTTTACAAGTGGACTTTACATACAAGACTGAAGTCCTACATCACCAACCTACCACATACATGTTCCAGTGGTCATTGCCTCTGGGCTATCACTGGGTCATCACCTTCTCTCTGCACACAGTCTACTTTTCATTAAACAGATGTTACCCCTGGGCATTACTGACTCCCCTACTCACATTTCTGTGATCTTTTTCTTGTGCTCATTGGAGACATGCTCCACTGTCCCTGTTTCTTGCCTCTCATTTTAGTGACTTACTTCTAGTACTCTTCATTTTGAAAATTTCAAGTATAAAGTGACAAGTAATGCACAAAACCCAGCTCATAATAAACTAAAGTAGATGTCATGTGTGGCATATCTGTGATTTTCAGAGTATTTCTTTAATTACTTTTAAAGTTTTTTTTTTTTTTAGGAATAGAGCAAAGAAAAAATTGAATAACCAGACAGCTTTGTCATTTTACACAAGTGTGCAGTTTTCCAGGTTTTTTTTCCCCTTCCCATTTTGTATCAATTTTTATCTGAAAAAAGAACCATGTTTTTAAAGTTCTTACTATGTAAACCTTTATTTACATACTTGCATAATGGTCATAATCATGGAAAAATCTGTACAGTCAGAAAAATAAAACCTTGGGCTGACTGTGGCTTAAAGCATCCGATTTTTATCACTAAGTTTAGAAATAAATTAAAGACAGCAAGAAGACCCTCTAGGCCAAATAGATATCAGCTCAATAATATTATAAGTAGGTATGTAGCAAAGATGAAGAACGTATTTAAGGGATTAGACCTAATGATTAGAACACCTAATGAACCATGAACAAAAGTTTGTGGCATTGTCCAGGAGGTAGCAACAAAAATTATAACAAGTGAGCCAGTGCTGTAGTGTAGAGCGATAGGGCATTGGCAGCATGAGTTTGATTAGTGGTTCATGTGTCTGAGGCACTAGAAGGGAGGAATGGGCATGGGTTTGATTAGTGGTTCATGTGTCTGAGGCACTAGAAGGGAGGAATGGGCATGGGTTTGATTAGTGGTTCATGTGTCTGAGGCACTAGAAGGGAGGAATGGGCATGGGTTTGATAAGCGGTTCATGTGTCTGAGGCACTACAAGGGAGGAATGGGCATGGGTTTGATAAGCGGTTCATGTGTCTGAGGCACTACAAGGGAGGAATGGGCATGGGTTTGATAAGCGGTTCATGTGTCTGAGGCACTAGAAGGGAGGAATGGGCATGCCCGTCCTGGGAAGGACAATTGTGTCGATGATCTCTGAAGAGAGGCATGGTCCATAGAGTGGAGCAGCTGATTGCACAGGGGAGGGAGAATGAGGGTTGGCCCTTAAGCTCAAGGCCTGCCCCAGCTCTGAGTCACAGAAAGTCTGGGGGTAGAAGGAGTAACTGGTAGAGGCAGACTTAGATGGGGCATTAGGATGGATGGAAAGTATGAATCAAAAAGGTGGAAAATATTCCAAACAAAAGCAGCGAGAATATGAAGAAAACGGCTGTGCAGGCTTTAGAAGTTGCTGAAGAAAGAAATAGAGAGAGAGAGAGAGAGCAAAAGGCAATGAAGATAGGGAAATCTTATATCAAATTGAATGAGGAGTTTCAGAGAACAGCAAGAAGAGATTAGGTGGAATAATTAAATGATCAGCGCAAAGAATTGGAATGGAATAATAAAATGTGAAAGACAAGAGAGCTCAATAAAGTTGGCATATTAAGGTAAACTTCCAGGTAAAAATGGACACGATAAAAGACAAAAAATGAGATGGGAGGGATGTAACAGAAGCAGATGATTTTAAGAAGAGATGGCAGAAATATACAAAAAGCTATATAAGAAGGAGCCTAACATTTCTGATGCATACAAAAGTATGCTATCTGCTCTAGAGTTAGACATCTTGAACGGTGATGTTTAATCGGCCCTAAAAAGCCTTCCTAATTACAAGACTGCACATAATAGTGGTGGAATTCAATCTGACTTGTTTGATGTCATGCAAAACGATGCTGCTTAAGTGTTGCTTACAATTTGCCAATTTTGGTAATCACCTTTCTGACATAAAAAATGTTTTAAATTTTTGTTAAGTACATTTCAATGCTATTAAGCTGTTGTCTCATGCTAGAGCATAACAGTGTTCACCTCAGAAGAGCAATTTGAAACTAAACTGCTTTTAAAATTATAATACAATTTCTGCTGTCATTATTTTCTCTGTGTGGCAGCATGTGTTTACTGCAATATTTTACAGGGTCAGAGATACACTTTACTTCAGTTTAGGATGAAAGATTTTCTTTGTTTGCTGCTGCTGTCTGTGAGGTAATGCTAAGTGTGTCAATGTTGCAAAACATTTCAAACTCCCAAATTTTTCTATCACTAGTAATACATTGGGATCCTATAACTAGCAGTCCATCAGGGCAGCTAAAGCTCCATATATTAGAAAGAATTATGATTGTGTCACTTTGACCATAACCAGGTTGCCATGTGTTCTCAATTTGGGTGTCAAGAAATACTTTTACATTCTTTAGAACAAAATAAGTTGTCTGTGTAATACATAGTATTTGAAGTAAAATAACCACTTCGGTTAAAATCAATCTATCTTCCATTGAAAAGAATATCCTATTCTGTTTGTTTATTATTGTTTTAATATTGTCATAGACAGGTTCATAGATTAGTACTAGGCTAACTGCCCTTGTGAGACATTTTTTAAGCCTAACCAGTTATCCCTTGTATGACTCAAACCCTGTACCTTGTGTTAGTAAGGCAAACACCTTAACCATTAGGCCACCCTCCCAAAATATTTTTATAATTTAATGACAGTGTTTGAAGTTTGATGACACCCCAATAAACTTAGAATAATATGAGATATCATTTAAGAGAATGGATAGATGGTGGAATAGGATTGATCAAGCAACTTATGTTGAAACCTCAGTTATTAAAACAGTATCTTTATAGTTAAATTGTGATTTATTTAACTAGTTGGAAAAATGAAACCATGTGATTAAATAAAGAAAAGTAGAACTATATACATCATATCCAAAAAAAAAAAAAAAAAAAAAACAAAACAAAAAAAATGAGCAATAACATGAAGTGTCTGTAAAAGAAATACTTATTTAAAAAATACCACAATCCAAAAGTTTCTTCTTACATAAACACCATATTATTAATCTATAAACATTCTGAAATTAAAAAAAAATGCTGAGCTCAAAAAATTGGGATTTGATATTTTGGATTCAAATGTTAAGATGGACTAAATTGATTAGCATAAACTATTCAATGGGTAAATGTGATCTGAATATGGAAAAGTAGCTTATAAAACAAATCACTAGACAGTTTTCATCTCTAAAGCTGATTTGATGTTAAGTATAATAAAAAAAAGAATATCACCCATTCGTGATTTTCTAAACAGTATTGAAACAATTTGTGAGGTAAAGAGATCACATTTATCCAAAATAAATAAAATAAGTAAGAATTATAAGTTATATATTAAATATAGCTATTACAATTATGCAATCCATATGAGTGGTACAACTTTATGCATTCCAAATGAGTGGCACAACTTTAACTACAATAGGTAAAAATATTTTAATATCCTCAAAAAACATTATTTTGGAGATCATTATCTTGGAAATTTCTACACAGATCATTAATCACTCCATGTAGAATTTAAATTATATAAAAAGGAAGGTATTAGTTGTTGGAGGTATAAATACTTAATTAAAACAAGTTGGCAGCATATGGTTATGATTGCAAAGTTCTGCAACCTTTTTCTTACACTTTTACTTATTATGTTTACACACTTTAAACAATGACATTCAGTTATAGGAAAAAAACATTGCACATGTTTTTCATGAGCTTCATGCAAGAAAAATAAGATTCAGAAAATTTTTTTGTTCTTTTATCATTTTTTTATGCTTTAGAGAAGCCATTTGTGATTTTTTATGGGCCAGATTCCAAAAGAATTGCTCTTGTTGTAAGTTTGTCCTGATTCTAAAAGGCTTGCTCTCAGTTTGTAACTTACTTCAATGTAAGGCCCATCTATAAGCAGGCTTACTATGGGGAGCAGTTCCCAAAACACCTACTCTCAGTGTAAGTGGTCACATGCAATGAGAGCAAGTCTTTTGAAACTGGGACCTATGTTTTTTTTTAATTTTCAGATCTATGCCCAAATCTGTATTATCACCTCTCTGGAGGTTATTAACAATAACCAGGTAAAGAACTACAAAGAATTAGAAAATTGAGGTTAAGCCTTCATTTACAGAATGTTGTATGTCATAAATAAATGCCTTCTATTAAGATAAAAACAAACAGAATAAAGACATAATATAATTACTGGATAAAACTGAGCTCATTATTAGAGGAATATTATGATCTGTTTATCCTGTCTGGCTGTTAATGAATTTTAGCAATGTATATAACAATAATCAACAGGGACATGTATGTAAATAGTTGTTGTTTTATTATGTTAATGTGTTTGCTCCTTTATACAAAATTTCAATAAAATATTTAAAAAAATACCTTTCCCACTTTGCTTCATGCTGCTGTCAAAGTGAGTTTCTTGACTTCCATGTCTTGAACACACAATTGGTTGATTATGATTAGAATCTGGATCATAATCCTCAATAATTCTATACTATAAGGCTTTTGAAGGTAAATGTAGGCTAATGATAGCACCATTCTAGATTTTGTATCAGCATTGTAGCCCTGAATATCAATTAGTTTGTGGGTATATATTAAATTACATTAAGCATATCTGATGTGCAAGTAACAGAGAACATTTTGTGTTTTACAGGAGCATGCCAAATATTGCCACTTACTTTGTTTCGTCTCTAAATAAAATATACATGTTTCAGACATATGCAGGTAAGAAGCTAGCATTAATCATGTTCTTAATTTGTCATGCAATTTGTCATACAACTTCAGAAATTAGAAGGCATATCCTGAAGGTTTGAATGTAGTTACGTCATTATATTCTATGAGTAAAAATGTACATGTAGTAGAACAAACACATTACATACTTCTGAACTGGACATATTTTTAATCTAATAGTGTGACTAAGAATAACTTCAGGTGATTATTATCCTTATTAACATCTTTTGTTGAAATGGGCATAAAAAGTTATCTTAAGTAATTGCAGTCATAATTCTTGTTGCACAGTCTTTCACTGTACAAAACCATTGCACATGCTTTTGTGTGATGATGGCATATTACCTGTGAATGGTTTTCAGCCTGACTGGAAATCTGGTTTCACAGTAGAGACCCCCAAAGCCATGAAACTCTGCAATGAGTACTGAAGACATTTGTCATTTTCTGTTACCCCTGTGTGATGTTTCTAGCCTGCTGAATTGTATGATATCTAATCTATAAGTTAGAGTTTTGATGATTCAATAATAAAACTATTAGTGCATTCTAGTTAACTTACATGTATTCAGTTTGCAAAATATTTTTTGCAAAATATTTTAAGTTATTGCTGAAGACAGAGGTTTATGTAATCATGCGACAGTATACAATTAATAAACAAACAGTAGGCAATTACAAGCACAGTAAAATCCAGCCAAAATTTTAGTACAAACACTAGGGGTACAATTTTGTTCATATGAAGGCTTTGTCAGAGTTTGATGAAATCTTCATATTGTTAACTATTTACACATATTTATTAAAAGAAAAGATTGGCTAGATTTGGGTATGCTTTTTTGTTTATTTATTTTTGAACACAAGATGCATGCTGTTATCCATCTTTACTTTTGCATTGATATTTAGTCCTACAATGTTACATTTAATGGACTGGAGTGATATCTCAAATGATTTTACAGCAGAGTTTCTTCTTTTTGGTATTTCTATATGGTGCTGACTATGGCTTGTATATAAATAACTATATTGGTTTACTGCGTAATCACCACATTACTAAGAGCACATGTTTAGAGATCACATTAAGGTGTCATTAACTTAATAAAAGTCTAACACTGGAATTCATTGAAAAGGGTGCAACAACAGAACTTAAGCTGCACATAAGCTCAGTTACTGTTCTTCTCTATACTGTGATTTATAGTCACACGCTGCACATTCTGTGTAGCTATATATCTAATTTATACTGAAATTGAATGATTGCAAATCAGGCAACTGAGCAACTGAAACAACTTCTCAGCTGTGGACCCACCTATTATTCTGCACGAGGAAGTGGTGCAAGTTAATCACACAGACAAATGCTCCTCCACTGATACTTACACACATGTATATGCATACACAAGCATGCATACACATAGGAATACACAGTGATACATCCAGACACACAGGTGTATATAAACACACACACACACACACACACACACACACACACACACACACACACACACACACACACACACACACACAGACACATATACACACAGGAACACTCCGTGATACATACAGACACAGAGGGGCACATATACACACATACAGACACAGAGGGGCACACAGACACACACACACACACACACACACACACACACATGCGCGCGCACACACACAAACACACACAAACACACATACACATAGGCATATACAGTGATACATACAGACACAAACACACATACGCACAAACACAGATACACATAGAAATACACAATGATGCACACACTCCTCCAAAATAAATACACTTACACATGAATAGTCAGTGATGTACACAGACACTCACACTCACACACCCTCACACTCAAACACACATACACATAGGAATACACAGTGATACAGACACACAGATGCATGCCACACACAGACACAACAAGCATAATTTGCCTAACTCAGTGGCTATCTGATAAGGGAGGCTAGGTAGAATAGGGTCACTATAATTAATGTCAGTTAGTGGGGATTCATGCAGACACACACACACACACACACACACACACACACACACACACACACACACACACACACGTGCGCACTCATGAATGCATCTGCACAGGCACACACTAAAACCTTCAGATCCACAGATACCTAAACACATACATGCACACAGACAGACTTGCAGATGTGTAGTGCAACCCAGCCTGCGCCCAGTATCTCCCTATGAATACCAGCTTCAGTCAGCGGTAATCTAACACAGACAAAGACAAAACACATACAAGTGCTTACAATAGGCAGTTATACATATTCACTGAAACACTGTCCTGTACTCACACAAATACATAAGCACAAAAATGAATGAAGACTGAGTGGATGATTGGCAACGAATTGGTAAATCAACATGACTGTTGGGCCCAGTGGAAATTAGAAGTATCTGTATTATACACCAAACTAATTTAAATTTATATTTTTACATTTAAATGAGTCTACCGTATAGCATAACTTCTTGTTTTCATTATATTTTAAAGGATTCTGTGTAGGTGTTTGATGTGTTTGGCATGTACTCATGTGGGTATTTGTAAGACGAGATCAATATATCAATGTGTAGAACTCAAATGCAAAACTAAGCACCTTCATTCTGGTTTATGAGCCCAAAGTAGAAAGACAGTTTTGAGCTGTGCATGTGTGTTCAAGTTTTATCTTCACCTCTTGATCTACAACACAATGAATATAATGTGTGAATTGTGCAAGCTTTATAAGCTGCAATCTGCCCTGAAATACAAGACGTTTTTGTACTTTTGTTTCAAGATGTGTTGAAACTCCTTTTCCATTTTGTGTGCACTGGACTTCTTCAATGCAATTTGCAAATGAAAGGCTGAATCAACTTTCAGCAATCTGGGAACACACTCTCAGCTTCAGTGAGCACATTATTTCATTCTATATATTTATATTCTGAAATGAAAAGTGTAATTTGATTACTATAGCAGAATAAAAGAGTTATTTAAAAATAGATTATGCGTGATAATAAGAGGATCAACACACTCTTTGTGAAGTATAAAAGAGGTAACTTTATCAAGGATTTCATATGTCTACGGTAAGTCGTTTGAAAGAGCTCAGTAAAAATCTGACTTGTGAAATGTTAGAGTACAGTAAGCCTAAACAACATATGTTAATGCAATAATGAGTTAATTATGAAAAACTAAAACATTTCATTTAAATTCCAGGTTCAAAAGTATTGCAAGGCTCTGATACATTTTATATTTCTGAATCCAACTTTTCTTTGCAGATATCACTGGTGTTACACCTTTAGTAGGAAGTATTCATGGTGGTACCATTCTGACAATTACAGGTGACTTATTTGATCAGACAGATGCTCCAGCTACAGTTCTAATAGGAGGTATGTTGGTTATCAAGATATTTTGTTTTTAAAATACGCACTTCTAAATAAATAACATATAAATAGCAATTCAATTGTTAGATCTTTAATAATAAATGGCATGCCACATGGAGTGAGACAGTGAGAGATAAGTAACCAAACAGTTGATGGAACATCATTCTGGATGACATTTGCTTGTGTGAGTAGGTATAAGTTCTGTAAGATTGATCACTGAAGGGTAAAAGATACTAAATGCATACAAAGGGTGAGACTTATGATCCTTAGACTATTTGCCTTACTCTAAGGTACAATAGACTCAGACTTTGCGGTTCAGTAATTTCTAGTATATGATCTGAGAGAGCCCCCAAGGAGCCTGATATACTTTGCCCAGAGTACTGTAAGTGACTTGCTCACTTTCACACAGAGGCTAACAGACTGAAATCTTGGACAACAGAATACAAATAATTAAGAGCTTATTATAGCCTTAATCCTGTGCACTGACTACCATACCCTTAGTTTGACCATGCAGGCGTATCCCTCAGTGACTATGATTTAGCCATAGTGCCATGATTCTCAATGACTAAGATTTAGGCATAGAGCTATGATTCTCAATGACTATGATTTAGGCGTAGTGCTATGATTCGCAATGACTATGATTTAGACATAGAGCTATGATTCGCAATGACTATTATTTAGGTGTAGTGCTATGATTCGCAATGACTATGATTTAGGCATAGAGCTATGATTCTCAATGACTACGGTTTACGCACAGCGCTATGATTCTCAATGACTACGATAATGATTCTCAATGACTACGATAATGATTCTCAATGACTATGATTTAGGCATAGCACTATAATTCTCAATGACTATGATTTAGGCATAGAGCTATGATTCTCAATGACTACGGTTTACGCACAGCGCTATGATTCTCAATGACTACGATAATGATTCTCAATGACTACGATAACGATTCTCAATGACTATGATTTAGGCATAGCACTATAATTCTCAATGACTATGATTTAGGCATAGAGCTATGATTCTCAATGACTACGGTTTACGCACAGCGCTATGATTCTCAATGACTACGATAATGATTCTCAATGACTACGATAATGATTCTCAGTGACTATGATTTAGGCATAGCACTATAATTCTCAATGACTATGATTTAGGCATAGCGCTGTGATTCTCAGTGACTATGAGTTATGCATAGTGCTATGTTTCTCAATGACTATGATTTAGGCATAGTTCTTTGATTCTCAATGACTATGATTTAGTCCTACTGCTATAATTTTAGCCATCATATTTGTTCTTTCTCCTTCTAGATTTATGATGTTCCTCAATGTCAGACCATTTTATGGGTACATACTTTATTAAATACATAAACTAAGCCTGTTCAAAGATTCACTACCACTATACAAGGTTTAGGAGATAAAGACCTTTTAGTTGTGAAAAATAAGAAAGGGGTCCTCTTTTTGACCATCAGCTATGATTTTTAAATGCCAGTGCTATGATTTTTAATGCTTGGAGGTTGAAATGTATGCCTCCAGGGCTCAAACCTCTTCCTTTCTTTTTATCAGTTCAGTGCTCCAGCACTACACCATAGCCTGGTGTACTAGCAGAAGTGTGTGTGTGTGTGTGGGGGGGGGGGGGTCACATCACCTTTATAACAGAGAGTGCAAATGTTAAGCCTTCTCTGCAAAAACTTTAGATAGCACTCTATCAAATTTTAATATTGTCTGTTTTGTTATGCAATTGTACTTGTCTGTTTGGGACTTACAATTACAGGTCTTAGACTTCTGTCATACAGCCATAGATTCTGCCATGTACTAATGAACTATGCAGATAAACATGAAACAGAATTCCTGTACTTCTCTGACAACAGTAATAGAATTTCTCTACTTTTTCTACTAATATTTTGCAAGTAAATTCTTAAATCCACTACAAAGCAGGAACCACACTTCACATCAAAAACATTGCTAAACAAATAAAAAAATGCTTCAGGGAACTGTAACACACTACTCTCATGTAAAATAACCACAGGACCAAAACTGATCCACTCAACAGTTAAACTAATGAAAAACATGTAAACTCACTCAATAATTCCTGTTTGAAATAAGGGATGAAACACTTAACATTGAGTTAATTTTGTGTGTTTTTCATTAAGTTAAGTGTGGAGTGGAGCAGTTTTGGCCCTGTTGTTATCTTACAAGAAAGAGAGTGGTATGTTACAGTCCCCTGGAGCATTTTTTATTTGGTTTTTAAGCCAACTACTTAATGGTTTATGAAGATGCAGCCATAAATTACATATTCCTATCATGAAATGAAACTTTATTCCTGGGATTCATTAAAGCCTACACTAAGCATACATTAAGTGTACAATGTTATGAGTGAATAGACAGCACATGTATAACGCACACCTTTTTCCTCCTAATTTTAGTTTTCCTACTGATTTCCTTTAAGCTTATTGAAGGATACATAAAGGCTACCACAAAGTGTAGACTATGTGCACACTTAGTGTAATCTTTTTGGGTGACTACAATGCACAAAAAATGTGGTAGGGATGTTCTTGAATAAAGAAAGATCCTGTATACGAAGTGTAGGCATTAATGACGCTTATGCTCCAAAATCAATGAAAAAGACAGTGTTAAGCAACTTTCTGACATCAGAAAGGCCCTTAACAGTTGCTATGCACCCCCCGCCAGTGCTATTAAGCACTAGTCTCATACAGTGTGGCAAGGGTGTGATGAAGTGGATGGAAGCCCTGGGTACAAGGTGCTAGGGGGCATGATTCTCAAGAGTAGCTCTTCTGTACAGCATTTCCAAATGCTGGTAGAGAAAGCAAGTTCAGCACATTAGCACTTTTATGTGGGGTAAGCTGCTTGCTACCCCTTTGAAAAGAAGAACATTTTATTTTTTGCTTTGGTCTTCCACTGAAGGGCTGGGGCAGGGAGGTATGTGTATCAGCCTTCGGAAGCCTTGGAAAAAAGTGTACTAAATGTAGCAGGGCACTGAACAGAGTGGAGTGGACCTAGCTTTTTTTTTTATCTTCCAATGAAAAGTGTTTTTTTCTTTTCCAATGAAGACCATGGAATGGACTGGTTATTTATTTATTTATTTATTGCTGTTCCATTGAAGAGCTTTAGCATTTATCTGGCTTAGAGTAACAGCAAATGAAGAGCTGGGGTGTTTATTTATTTCTTTATTTAACAATTGTTGACCAGGAAAGTCCGACTGGGACAGAGGCCATTTTCAGATCAGGCCCAGGGAGAAATGCTCCAAACACATCTTTGGAATATGGGTAGCAACCACCCAGAACAAACCCACACAAATGCAGGGAGGACATGTAGACTCCACAAAGAAGGCAACCCAGCCATGAATAGAACTTTGGAACCTCTTGATCTGAGGTGACAATGTTAACTGCTGCACCACTCGGCCGTGTTGGGGCGCTAGTTCAGAGAACAGCCCAAGGCACTATAAAAGCCAGCTATGCCTCTGCTTTATAGTACTCAGCAGCCACGGCAGAAGCATGGCAGGAGGCTGTTAAACAAACGCACATGCTTCATTCAGACATGTTTTCTTAAATTAAAATAAAAGTACATACTGGCTTCTTGATACTGTTCTTGGGTGACCATTCACCACATGACAGTAGTCAGTGTGTTATGGCTTTCTGTGATCTAAAACATGCCCCACTATGTTTTTTTTCCTCTCTGACTTTTATACTATCTACCACTCTACTTCATATATAATAACCCTGATTTTAACCTAGTCTACATAATAAATAATAAATTAATCTCATGTTCTTTTCCTGCATTCTGAGACCATTTATCATACTGGCAAGATATACCCACGTTTTCCAAAAAATACTGCATTAAATCTACTGTTTCTCCTCAAACGTTTTTTCTTTCTGCCCAAGCTCTGCAACTGCTTTCATTTTATCTATAATCTCTTTCTGTCTCTGTTAAGTGACATCTGAGCCTTAAATCTTCAGCTTTAATACTTTGTTCTTATCCTTGGTAAGTGGACAGGCAGCTAGGATGGGTTAATCAATCACCCTGCACTACCAGTAATTAGTTGTAGGACTGCAACGGTTGATCTCTGGTGTTAAGTAAGCATATTTATTATGTTTTCCATTTGCTTTCTTGATACCTAGTTCTGTTTCCTACATTATTTTAAACTTAAAATGCTTGCTTCAGGTTAGTTAGTAGTATGATTATCAAATCATGTAAATTGTATTTTCCTTGCAGTGAGTAAGTTGTAAAAATGTGCTGCCATTGTCATATTTTAATGCAGTAACATTCTGACAGCATCTGAATAGCAGTTCAGACTTGACAGGATCTGAAAATTTTTGGTAATGAGTTATAAAGCACATTACTGCTCTGTCACTGCACTGAAGGCATTTGTTTCAGTGTGGGTTATTCCTTCTGCATTGATGGCACACAAGGTAGTGAGTATTTTATATAGCATCCAGATTTCTGGAATACTGTAGAGATCATGAGTGATAATCTTAAAATTCATCTCATACTACATAGGACATTCTGCAGCTTCACAACTTATCATAAAGGTCATATTCAGTTCTGATGTTACTGAGCATGAATCCATATTAAACAAACAGCTTTGTAGGGTCTAATAAATATTATGGAACACTTTTAACTTATGTTTTGTCAAGATGGGATGTTGTTTTTGGAGATTTAGAAAACAGAGGCTATAACTAGCCTTCTGCATAGTAAAATCCATACTTAAAAAGTGAGCCAAGTTTTTCTATTTCTATACTATGATCAAATGTATGCCTTGTAACTTTACACCAGTCTAAAACTTCTACCTCAGCCAAGTAGCAAAATACGAATTTTTGAGTTGGAGTTCATTAAGCAAAGGTAATTAGAAGGTACAGATGTATAAAGGTATAAACTAGCTTTCTAGTTTCCAGTTTATGAACTGCACTTCTTAGCTGAAAACATTTCCAGGAGCTGGGATAGATTAGGACACAGGTCTTGTTTAATTCTACAAATTAGCACACTATATTTAGTACGCAGTTTTGAATATTTTTATTAAATAAAACAGGTTTACTGCCTACAAGCAAACCATGTTGGTGCAAAAACATTAAATTTAATTTCCTACTGGAGTTTTGAAATGCATTTGGTTTATAAATTCTATTCTGGAAGAGAAAGTAGTTTTGACAGTGTGTAACATTCCATTCCTTATGTGAGACATTTAAAAGGAACTACAAAAGGGATGCCCAAATGGGTTCGTTGACCAACCAGACAGGAAAAAATCCATACTGAATGTTTGTGCTAATGGACAAAAATTGTGTTGCTAATAAGACAGAAATTTGCAGTTGTCAGTTGATCATGAAACAGGTCATTCAGAAGACCTCAAAACATCTGAAGCTCCAAATCTGAAGGGTTGCCACCTTCTTATATATTAAAAGTAGGAATGAATGCCTGTGGCCAAAATAAGTCATCACCCTTTGGAATATTGGAAACATACCCACAAACAGATACAGCTTTTCTGTCTCCCACAAATAGTTTGAATCCATGAAATAGAAGGTTTTCTTCATAAAGCAACTTCCACAAGACATCAAGTCCAATTTATACCTGGGTTATATAAGAGCACAGAAACCACAGCCACATAAACACACACTTCCTGCAGTTAGTGTTCAGTGTTAAACTCTTGTTTATAACAGGCATGCTGGAAAGAATTAACTTCCTTGAAAAAACACATTTAAAAGGACTAAGTAAGCTGACATGAGATTCTTAAACATGGTCTACAATTTTGTGAGTTTGATGTGCATTGTAGTATTTGTAGGGATTTTGTTGCAGTTCATCTTAATCAAATGTCGGTGTAATGCAGAACTATGCATAGTCAGCTACCATTTTGTTCTAATTTGAATCTTATTATAACTGTTTAGAATAATCTGAGAACTAAAACTGCTTCCCTATTTTATAGGTTCATAGGTAGGTACTAGGCATGCAATCAGGGAAGATCCTAGCCCAAATTCCCAATTACCTGAAAACACTGTCTGGTTAAGTTTTAGAACCCTTTTTAGTGTAAGTTTTCTGTACAGCATGGCAAGGGAAGGTGAGAAATGGACTAACTATGAAAGTAAAGGAATTCAAAGGAAATGGAAGTGAAAGGGGAACAGGAAGGGGAAAAATTAAGGTTATCACCCTGAAATGTACCATAAACACATTAAGAAGAGCATCTTCAATTTATGCCATTCTTTAATGTTTACACTCGTCTTGCACTTTACAACTCAGCTGTGAGTGCATTTTCTTTGCTCTTTTCCATTCTTTTGCCATCTACCACACCTCCAACATGATTTTGCCTACATAGTCTTATCTACAGCAAGAACTTCAACAAATGTTTACCTTCTCATGATGTCCCAAACCTTCCCATGCCAATGCCCATTTAACTGACATTCTGTCCTTCAAATTACTGCTTCCCTACTTCATGCTTAGTTCTCTAATAGTGTTAATTTCACACTACTGTCCATCATTTAGTTATCATCGGGGGTTCAACTTTTTCCATGCATTTATCCCATAGCAAATATAAAGTTTTTCCTCTTATTTCTCCAGGTAGTACTTCTCAACCTCAAGTGTCAGCATGCATTAAAGATCTGTCTCAGGGTGAAGTGGCTGAAACTAATTGCTATTAAAACTTATTCCCACTCCCACCTAAATAGTCCTAGGCTGAAACCTGACCAGAAGATACCCTGTCCTGAATCTCCCTTTAACTTCCAGCAGTTCACCACTGTTTCTGAGAAACAAAAGGTCAGTCTTACAGTGGGTATTAGTTTCCTGTATAAAGTCCATAGAACAAGTTCCATGTCAGGGGAAGAAGACAAAGATCGTTTTGGTAGTACCCCTTATCTTGTCACACTCTTCCAGAGATGTCTGGGGTATTAAACCATAACCATGCCATTTAGAATATCAATCCTAATCCTTTGGTATATTCCCAGCAACAACTCATATAGGCCTGAAATAAAACAATTCATCAATTACTTTCACTAACATGCTAAGCCAAATGAGTAGTAACAGTGGAAGCCCCAACTTCTCCATAACTTGGTTTTAGCTGCATAACTCACCACCTGCCTATTCTACTCAATTCAGGTTTCCAACCTCAGATTCTCCTTCAGTGGAGCAATACAACCTACCCAGCCCATCTGCTATTTTTGTGCCTTTTCTGCGCATATGTAGAAAGACATCAATTTCTCCTAATGGAGAGTCAAGGAATCCCCTTGTCTCAAACATTAGCATTCCATATCTACTTAAATTCTCATGTCATGTGATTTTCAACTCTTCCCACCATCCTTCCTCAAACAATGTAGGCATTTCCATCTCAGATTTCCCTTCCCACCCTACGAAGCAAGTGCCTTAAACTGAACCCTTGGAAGTTGTCACCATAATGCCTCCCATTCTCCATATTTCTAGGATTCTTCACATATGAATTCATGTTGATTTGGAAATTGGACAGCTTTATACTATAATACAATACATTTTAATGCCCAGCTCTTGCAACTGCATACCCACACCACACCACACACACACACACACACACACACACACACACACACACACACACACACACACACATCACACCACACCGCGGTATCTCTCTAACAGTTTTTGTCTCAAATAAAATTCCTTAATGAGTACATGAAGCAGACTAGTGAGCACAGGAAATAGGACTGTCTAAGCAACATACAAAAACTATAGGAAAACTTTATTTTTTTCATTCTGCAACCCTAGTAGCATTAACTGTACTCCACTAGATCCCATTTTTGCCACTTGTTTTCTTTCCTTGATCACAAAAGAATTCTATTTCCCTTTTGGAGTCTAAGCCAAATACAGTCTAAAACTAACCCCTGAAAAGTACACATAATCTCCCTCCTTCCCAATAGCCTTTACTGATATAGGGTCCCAAAACCTTATTTCTATCATGTCTGTTTCATGCAGGCATTAATCCAAAATTCTCTGACAACTTCCATGCCACTTACTGGGTGGTTTCACTGTCCTTCCATAATTATATCAAATCATCCCAAAAGAAGTATACTTTACTAATTGTCACTGGCTCATCACCATTTTGGTTCATTCATTTATTCTAATACCTTGAGTTAAAGTCTGTATGTATAGCACAAATAAAGGTGGGACACCTCTATTATTAGCCCTATTCAAAGAAAAAGGAGCAGATAGCGACCCCCACTGACCAAGACATGTTTTAGAAATTGTCACAGTATGCACTGAGAGATTTTCTTAAAATTAGGTCTGAAGAATAGGGAAGGTGTGTGAGGTCTAAGTGTCCCTGAAATAAAGCTTCTTCCTTGTTTATGTCATTTTGGATCTGGCGATCAGTCAGACACAATTCCCGTCATACTTACTCAACAAACCGGTCACCATCCTTGAACTCTTTTCACCGAGATGAATATAAATAATTTGTAATCAGATTTGAGTATAGAAACAGGGTAAAAGTGTTTGACCTTTCTTAGCCTAAGACTATAGTCTCCAGTCAGGTGAATGTTAAGGCTTCTACCAGATTCTGATTACAGGCAGCCAGGAACACTTTTTGATACCATCTAGTTGTTACCTGGTTAAGATTCTATGATAAGACCATACTGGCTGATAGCCTTCCCACTCATTAAGTCTATTGCTAGACCATCGGCTCTCATCTACACTTATAAGAGATACTGGTACCTGGCTCTGCCAATCTTCTGTTCTCCAGAGGTCCAAATCTTCCATATTCATAGGTGTATAGGTTCATATGTTCTTACTAGGCTTCTGATAAGGGAGGATCATTTGAAACCCAGTTGTACATTCCCATGAAATTTTTTAACCCTTATATTTTAAGAATGAAAAACCCAGAATTGAGCAGTTATACAAGTTGCTCCATTCCAGGAGGGACAGGGTGCTAAATCTGGGGTGATTTGGTGTTGCCTATTTATTCATCCAGATTACATTTAAATAGTATAAGAGAAGCACTTTGCTTTATGTGGAGATGAATACAATTACAAAGAACTGGTATTCTCTGTGAAAATATATATCCCTTCAACATGTTTTGTTCATGTTGCAAAAGAGATCTGGATCTCTCAACCAGGTGTTTATGTCCCCCATTATATTTGAAAATGTGTAGCAGATCTGACAGGATAAGGTCTGCTGAGACAAAGATCACTCCATGGTAGCCTACATGACACGAAAAGAGGGACAAGGCTTTGAGATTGCCTGCATATCTTTTATGATTTTAGATCTTATGATTTTCTTAGTAATAAAGCATTGTGGCCATTCAAGATGTGTCTGATGTTTGGACACTTACAATTACATACTGAAGTGGCTCTGTACTCAATGATCAGCTTGGTGAGTGCAGAATACAATGGAATTATCAAATTCCTGGAATTGGACACCATATCTTTAGTTATAAGCTGTGTAGTGAAAAAGTACTTTCTTGCAATAGAAGATGTGTGATGATTAAAGAACAGTTTGTTGTCTACACTGGTACCTAGGTCACTAACTACTGTATCAATTTTCTGCAGTGTGTTGCCAATGTGATGGTTACAAGAAACTATTCTACATTTCTTGACATTCAGTTTTAGTCTATGATGACACTAGATATTGGTTTGGTAAAGAGTTTCTTGGAGGATTTGGGGGTCCTCTGTGGAGTTTATGATAGCATCAAGTTTACAGTCATCTACAAATATAATCAGACATAAACCCTTAATAGTAGCTCTGATCTCTGAGAATTAAATGCAGAGGAATGGCCCAAGGAGTGACATGTCTTTTGAGGGGTAAAGCAGCCCACCCTAATTTCCTGGTTTCTATTTGTGAGCCAATCTGCTATCCAATGAGCTACAAAAGGATTAGCATTTAGCCGGGATAGCTTATTTATGGCACGAGTGTGGGATGGTGTCAGCCACCTTTGCAAGGTCTCGATAGTAGTAGTAGTCTAGATTGTAAGGAGTGCATGCAGAGAGAGGACTTTTTTGTTAAGGCTCTTGGTATTGATCAGCATTACCTTTATGGTATCAGGAGTCTGGTTTTGTTATCTTGGAAGCTATTGAGGACTGACACTGCCTAAAAAGGCACTGTGGAGGTGGGCAAAGTTTTAGTCACAACACAAAAGTCTTGTGCTTTCTGTCTGGTGAAGAAAGTGCTGGTCTCAACACAGACTCATACATCTAGGAATCAATGATCCTTCACTCCTTCTCTAACCAAAAACAAAAGAGTGGCACTAATCCCAAGCTGCTTCCTGAGAGTGAATATTAACACAGATATTGCTGTGTTCACTATGGTAGCTGGAAGCAACAAGCAGCCAAGCTGCACCCTGAAGATGTTCTCACCAAAACTGCAACCAGATGACTCAGTGAAGTCCCATACACACCGCCCAATCAGAAATCAGCAGGAATCGATAACTGCTCATGTCCTCCTTCTCTCACCAGAAGCAAGTAAGTAGCATTAATCACAAGCTGGCTCCTAAAAAGCAATTTCAAGCTTTCTGGTGATTAGTAGTCTGTAAGAAGGTTAGGAAATATTGTCAGTAAGTTATCCTTAGTGCCCCTATCTCAGTCAGCTGCTGGATTATACACAACATTTTATTTATTCTAATTTTTGGACCAAGGCAGAGTGCTAATTCAGATGGGCCTTTTTCAGTTTCATTCTGTAGGTAAAAAGATACAAACAAAATAATCAAATTCAATGAATGTTATGTTGTAGGGCAGAAGAGAAAATAAAAGGATAGATAGAAAACATAATGCAATTGTTGAAATGAATGAGGCTAACACCATACAAAGCATTATGGTACAATGAACAACTACAATATATGATGAGCATAATAAGAGAGTGAATGAAGAGAGTGTGGAATTTACACCGAAGAAAGAGAGAAGATGCAGGAAATGAGAAAGTGAAAAGAAGGAAAGAAAAAACAACATTCCACTCTTCCCTTTTCCCTTTCTTTTGTACTCCCGACCTTACTTGGCATCTTTTGGGGTCCAACAAAAACTACCTATGGAGAATCAATACCTTTTGCTCAGTGGAAGTTTATATGATCTATTTCCATAGAGAAATTTAAGTTATTCTCCGTTAAAAAAGAATTTACATTTAAACTCTTTAAAAAGGATTTTTAAAGCTTGCTCTTGAATTTTGGGCAGGAGGTTATTCCTATCAGGTTGGCTGGAAGAGATTCCTAAACTTGAGGGGCAGGTACTAAGAAGCTGTGCTGTGTGCAATGTAGTTTGCTTCTAGGAATAAATAATGCAGGTCCGGAAGGTGATAGGGATGTTAGACTGCATGTGGATGTACAAGGTTTCAGACAGCTAGCAAAGAAAGGAAATGAGTTTTGTTGTCTTAGTTTGTGAATTAATGAGCCAAGAAGTAGTTTGAATCTTCTGTGTTATGGGTAGCCATTTTCTAGTAGTAAGGATGGAGCGGTGATGCTCTTTTCTAGAGTGACTGTGACGACTCTGCATATTCTGTATGATGAGGTGAGAAGAAAGAGTGGGTTCTTTATTTAAGCTGCTACCATGATGGGTAGTCTATATTCAAACCATAAGATAAGAATTAGCTATAATTAATGCACCTTGAGGATAGAGGAAGTGCAAGGTTTACTTTTTATCTTTTTTCCATAGTGCCTGTTGACTATCAGACCTTCTACAGTTAGGCTGCACACCTTCTACCCCATCACCAGACATTCTACCATTAGTACAGGGCAAGAAATGTTTGGACAGGCTGTCATGCAGATAGCCAGGAGGGTTGTTTTTGGCCTTGCCAGTATCTGGCAATAAAGAAATTTCTGATATGGCCCTAGACCTTTTCTCTGAGAAGGGGGCATGCAAACCACATCACTGAGGGACCTCTACCACTTCTCTGTGTAAATGTAAGCTCCCTGCACCTGCAGTTGAAGATTACCACATGTATGGATTGGTGCACTATGTAGATACCCCAGGACCATAATTTTGCATCACCACCAATCTTCTGAGACATATCCAAGAAAAATGGGAACAGTGACTAAATTCTGCTACTACAACAAAGCCACAAACAATAGAAGATGAGGAAGCAGGCAACCACTTGAAAAAAACATATTCCAAACAAAGCTTTTGAGCACAATTCTCTTTCTCAATAGAACATAAAAACTTAAAAACATAGACACTTAAGTAGTATACCACAATAAACTACTTGCCTTTTTAAAATTTACTACACACAATCTCATTGAAAATTGTTAGCAGGATAGAAGTATTTATTCTTATGTACATCTTTAGTATGAATCCTAGTATTAATTACATTACCAGTGACATAAACAAACACATCTAAAAATCTAAGCTCAGAATTTGACTATTGTAGTTTAAACATTGAAAGCATGGTAGTACCATGCAAGTAGTTAATAAATTCATGTAATAATTTTAAGGGCGTGTCTTTTAAATACAGATGTTAATAGTTGTGATAGTCAGATGGAGGAAATGTGGCATTATTTTATTGGTAGAGGCTACGAAGCTGATATCTTAGCACAGAATAAGACATAGGTTTTAAGAGAGCATAGTACAGTAGCTAGTCATATTTTTCTAATGATAGTGTTAAACGTATTAGTCAAGTTAATAATCCTTCAGTTAGGTATATGATTAGGTATAACAGAAGATCTAATGTAATAATGAAGATTATTAGGAATAATTGGCCTATTTTGCAGGCTGTTCCAGAACTTAAAAATGTAGTAAGAGATATGTCAAAATTTGGATATAAAAAGAATATAAATTAAAGCAACAGCTATGTTACAGTATAAAGATTTGCAAAGAGTACGGCAGTTAAATGTTAAAACAAATCCTACAGTTCCTTGCTGTGATGGTTTAAATACAGTTGCTAGTATTAAACTGCCATTAAAGTTAAGATCCAGTATAGTATGACAACTTGATTTGAAATGGTTATTACGACACTATTTATATGGATTGTAATCTCCCCTCTCTTTCTGTTTCCCTCTGTGTATATACATAAATATTTGATGCTCTATTTCATTAATAGAGTATGTAATGATAAATTAATTGAATAATTGATATAAAGTGGTATACTATTTAAGTGCCTGTGTTTTTAAGTTTTTATGTTTGCATTGAGAAAGAGCATTGTGCTTGAAAGCTTTCTATTTAATAAATACATTTGGAATATATTTTTTTGCATGGTTACCTACTTCCTGGTCTTGTATTGTTTCTGAGAGGTTGTGGTATTGGGCAATCTTGATCTACAACCCTCCCCAGGATAAACACACCAGTCCTTCTCAGGCATGCTCCATAAGGATGCCCACACCAGTAATCAAGACCAGGTTGCCTGAGCAAACAGTCAGGGCTATCCCCCTATACTAGTGTTTCTTATTTGTTTTTCATTTGCTTATGTGTATATATTGTTTGAAGTTTGAAGTTGATGCTTTGGTTAAGCCTTACATCAAGGCATCAGAAGTTTCAAGGAGTTCTGAAAAGTTATCATTAATTTTCTAGTTGCCGAGGACTGAAAATCATTTTGATATGTTTTAAAAAATTGCTGAACTGGATTTTCTGGCATTGAGGATAAGTTGGTTGCCTTGCAGCTAACTTGCAAGTTTTCTATGGTGCTGTTATAGTCCATTTTTAATAGCAGTGTGAGAATATCTTAACCTGTAAATAATATCATCTGCTTACATAATCATAGGTAGCTGAGGTTGGGTGGTTGGTGGGGAATCAGTTAATAGGCAAAAAGAATAGAATTTCAGAGAGGATGGCTCCCTGGGTACATCCTGAATAGTAGAACTGAGGGAAATGAGCAGCAACTTATTTTAACTTTGAATTGTCTCTTGATTTGAATGACATTGAACCACTGGATGGTTTTGTCAATGAATCCCGATGAAAAGGGGACGAGAGAGACAAGTATGAACAAGCATATCAAATGGCATCATTTGTTCTATGCATTCAGCTCTAGTTAGGAGGCTTTTTTCATACAGGGGAGAACAAGGGGATAAATGCAAACATCATAATGAATTCTTGCTGTTGCCAACACCACTGAAGACCTGAGCAAGGAGGTATGGGAGCAGATCAAGCTTCAGGTAGCAGAATCTTCATTGTTTTTCTCTGGGGAGAGGTGTATCCCAATCCACATGTTCAGAAGTGAGCTGTCTTAATAGTATCTTGCCCTGAATGGTAAGGGGTGCCATGAAGCTCACTGGATCATAGATGCTGTTCATTACAAACAAAACTCCACACTTGGTGAAGAGCTTGTCACAAGCTGACATTTGAAATATACATGAGTCTTTCTTGGCATTCTAAAGCAGCCCGAGGCTGCATTGCATGAGGGTAATATTAGACCCTAGTTCTTTAGAATGTTGGCATGGTCCTCAGAATGAAAGGCTCCACTTAACTTGATGCTATTGGAGACTACCTTGTGAAGTCTGAGATTAGATACTGCCAGCATAGCTTGAGTTCTGGTAAGGAGATTGATCGCGTCTTACTCTGTGGGAAAGGATTTAAGCCCATCATCTACATAAAAGTTTCTTTCAACAAACTGATGTGCATCAGACCCAAATCCCTTTTCACCTTTTTGGGCAGTTCTTCTCAACCTGTATATTGTGACTGCAGGAGATGGGCTGTTACCGAACACATGTACCTTCATCCGATAGTCTATGACCTTGTTGTTGACATCATTATTTCTGTACCACCGAAATCTGAGGTAGTTTCTGCTGTCTTCACGAACAATGAAACATTTGTTGGATGTCAGCCATTAACGCAATCAATTCTTGTGTGAAATGGATCAAGACCCCAATTATGTTTTTGTTCAGATTAGGCCCAGAGAGAGAAGGTCATTAAGAGAAACACGTTCATGGTGAGCACTTGAGTCAAAGGCCACTCTGATTTGGTTTGGCTTGTGAAGGTGATACACACCAAAACATGGAAGGTACCAATGTTCTTCCCCTTCCTTTAGGGGAGGTGCAGGTTCAGCATGATCTCTATCAAACACCTTATTCATGAAGTCAACAATGTGCTTTTTCATTGCACATTTCCTGTTTAGGGTTCATTCCAGTGAAATAAACTGTGACTGTACAAGCTGCGTATTATATGGCAATTTCATTCTTGGGGTATGGAATGGTAAGGGTCCCACCCAGCTATTGGAGTTGTCTTGATAGAATTCTTCACTCATAATTTTTAAAAAATTCCTTATCTTCCCTTGTGGCCACCAACTGATCATCTCCACTAGTGGTATCAAACACCATAATGCCAAGATTATCATCCCAGGAGTCTAAGCCAAAGTTGTAGCCTTGAATGACATGCTGTGGCTTACAATTACTGCATAACCTTTCTTTTACAAAGTAGTGATAAGGACAGATTTCAAAACAAGTACTGCATCCATTTGGAAGAACATGCGTCTTGAAGGAAGTAACCCTGTTAGTTCTCCTGACTTTAGATGTTACCTATGACAACCCAACCTAGGTCCAGGTGATGGGCTAAGGAGCAGTGTTTGGGCCATTGATATATTCACGTACCTTGTTCATCCTCAGTATGTCTCTATCAAGCAGTATCAGGGTTTCAGCGTCTTTATCAAGGGGTAGTATTTGTCCAGATATGACCTTCAAGTGAGGGTGATGAGAAGCAGCTTCTAAGGTAGGGATCTCTTGCCTGTAGGTTAGAATCTGGTTGCACTCGAAGAGAGTGGGCAGTGGAATTTCTAGGCTGCCATCGAGAGGAGCTACTATAAGACCGCTAGATCTCCTGTCGGAGACTTCTGTAATGCAGCACAAGTGCCCAGAATGTAAGGCAGGGCATTCCCCTGTTATGTTGAGCAGGTCAAAGAACTCTGATCTTGCAAGAGATAGATTACTTTGCTTGTCAAGAATAGTGTACAGTCTTACATCTGTTTCAGGATGACCCTTGGGGTATACATGGACCAAGCATATTTCTGCACAAGATTTTTCACTTAGTTCTTCTCCACAGACTTCAGTACATGTGGTGGCAACTGGAGTAGGAGCCACTGTTTGTTCTACATTCTCCCGACCTTGCTTTGCCTCGGGAGGGTTAACTGTGGATGGGGTATAAGTATATTGAAATGGATGAAGTGTTTGTACATGATCATCACTGTCACATTCTATGCACTTGATAATGGCTTTACAGTCCTTAGCAACATGCTTGGTGGAAACACAGCATGTAAAACATACCCCAGATTTCTTAAGTTCCTTGCATTCTTGCAGGGACTTTTTTCCCAAGCCCTAACCCTAAGGTCCGTGACTACCGCACCACAGTGGAGGAAATGGCCCGTTCGTTTTAGTGGTGTTTGCGAAAGTGCACTTTCAGTGAAATGCACTTTCACGTTAGTGTGGGACTACTTCTGAATTTTGAAGTAGTGTAATTTCGTTCTATGGTAGTAGACCCATCACATACATCTTACCTGGACTGCCACGGCCCAACGAACAGCACCCATACCCAGCAATTAAAGCTACATATATTGACTGTGCTAATTTCACACATTTATTGACTGTAATAAAATAGAAAAAAAAAAAACAATTGCTTGCAGTTATTTATTTTAACATGCACACTCAAACACACTCACTCACACATACACACAAATGTGACCATCAACTACAGCCCCTTGCATGTCTATGACTGCACATCACAGAACTTTGTTTGTGGTCAAGTGAATGAATAAATGTATAAATAACTGATACACAGGAATGTATATTCTTACATAACTGTTTTCAGAATAGAGTGTGCAAACCATTGCAACCCCCTTCTGATACCTCTCAACCGCATAGCCCAAGAATCAAGGTAAAAGCTATGAAATGAGGGACAAGAGCAAACAAAGGCACAGAAACTGCTCTTGTACACTTAGAAAGCTGCTAGAGTAATACACTGTGTTAACAGCATTCAGAAAAAAGCATTCTAAGTCTGAAATTCAATTGTCTGTCATTATTTAGTGACAGACTCCTTGTTGATTTGTTAGGAAAAAAACATGTTTTACACAGAACAGACCAAAATATGAGGCAAAATCAGACACATAATTTTGAAGAATCAGGGAAAATTGAGAGTATCTATATGATATATTCCCACCCTAACCCTCCATGCATACCTATACATACACACACACACTACCTTCATTGCTAATGCTGCTTTCCAGATGCTGGCTTCTGCTGTGCCTTCCCTGTTTGAAGTTAAATACTATCCAAAGTTGAACTGCTGATACTCGCTTAAATGCTGCCACTACTAGACCAAAGTCGAATTCTTGTTACTCGCTTGCATTCTGAAAATGCTGCCTTCCTTAAATGCTGGCTTCTGCTTCCCGCTCGCACTACCGGAAGTGAGCTCCTTGAACTCAATTCCGACAGGCTGGTAGCTCTGAGGGACCTGATGTAATCGCGCACGTGATGACATTAGCGTCAGCGCCGCGAAATTTAAAAACAAAACCAAAGTCCGGTTTTGAATGGAATTTCTAACTGGACAATTTTTTAAATAAAATGGAGAGTACGGTCAAAAACCGGACAGCTGGCAACCCTATCTCTAAACTTAAAGGCATTAGAAAAACTTTCAGTAGCTGTCCTGTGCTCTGGGACTGTTCTGAACTTCCATAACCTGCCAACCATATCCACACTTTGTAATTTATAATTATGCAAGCTCTTTATGCAACAAAGAACTGTATAGATACAGGATGCAAACTTATTCTTAAATTGCACTTTCCAAATCCATCTACAGCACCCCACTGAATATTCCAAAGTGCTCAATACATTATTTGACTTTTCCGCCTCCCCTGGCTGTGCATAGCAAGTGTAATCTCCTAATCTGTAGCTAGATGTATTGAGAAGTTTACTCACCACCACAGATAATGTTAGCAGACAGTGACTCAATTGAAATTACACTTGTGGAGACCGTTAAATATTTTAATTTCCAAACTGTGTAGATCTTAATACAAAAAAATAATTTCAAATAGGTCAAATAATGATGCTTTGACACACTCCAGCAATAGATATGTGGCTGCAATGGAGTCTAACACAGAACTGAAGAAAATGGGGAGGAGGGAGGAGTTAGCTAACAGAGCTAAGCTACAGGAAAACAGCTAGGACAAAATACAAAAAAAAATGCAATTTCTTAGCTGAACAGCAAATACACTAGCATGGGCGGCCACGGTGGTGCAGTGGTTAGTGTTGCCACCTCACAGCAAGAGGTTCTCTGGTTTGATCCTCAGCTGGGGTGCCGTCTGTGCAGAGTCTGCATGTCCTCCCTGTGGTTGTGTGGGTTTCCTCCAGGTGCTCCAGTTTCCTCCCACATCCCAAAGACATGCTGTAGGTGGATTGGACACTCTAAATTGGTCCTAGGTGTGAGTGTGTGCATGTGTGTGCCTTCTGTGGAAGGTTAGGCGCCAGGCTGGCAACTCGACACCGTAAAACTCCACTGCCAATCATGAGCGGACAGGTGATCCACTGTGGTGACCCCTAACCGGGAAAAAGACGAAAGAAGAAGAAGAAGTGTAACATGACAGTCATGGTGCTTCATTCAGGCCACAATTCATGTTGATACTGGGATAGCACTCCATGCATGTGGAAGTTATCTGTTATTTCTTTGGCTATGACTTTTTCAATGAGTTTGTTTAGAGGTGTCACAATAGAGACTGGGTAAAAGTAATTGACTTGGAACTGGTTTATTTACAGGTGTGGTAAGTTTTATCATAACCAGTGTCTTAATGTTTGGCATGAAGCATTTGATCAGGCTTAAGTTGTGTGGGTGGAGAAGAGGTTGAGTAATATTCAATACCACATTTTATAATTCAAGAGTGAAGGCCATCAGACCCATCTTAAAGCATAATTTGGAATTTGTTCTAAAGATTGTTCAAGTTATTTCCTTTTTATTGACTTAAAGTAGAAGGGGAGTGAAGGGTGGAGTGCAGATTTTGGTGTGTTGAGACTGGCTTAGCTGTGGAGTGGGAGAGAGTAAAGAGAATGCCTGTAATAAGTCATAAGTGGGGAGTTTGTGTTTTTAGTTAAACATTCTCTGTGGATGAAAATATTTTTCATTGTTTCTAGGATGAATCTCTTACCTTAAGTAAGGCTTTTCATTCTTCTAGTTTCTCTAGGTTGTATTTTCCTGTAGGGAAAAGTGAGGAAGTAAGGGAAATGAATACAATGGTAGGAGTAATATTAGAAATGCTAGCTGAGCTTTTCTAGTCTAGCTCAAGTTTTAAAGCACTAAAACCTTTTAAGTTTCTGGTTGAAATTCATAAAGCATGGGTGAAGGACTTTCAGCAGAAATGTGAAGGCTAAATGTTATGCTGAGGTACTCACTAAAAAAATGGGAAAAACGACTCACTTACTATGAGATTAGGAATATTGGCTTTTTCAAGATCTAGGAGGGGAAGTGTTTCCAGGTGATGATATTATTATATTTTGCCTGTTAGTTACATAAATCCAAGATATGTTAGAAAATCATGGATCTTAAAGTTTCATTGGGGTAGCAAGCCCAACATTAACATTTCCTAGAACCAGAATAATTATATTATCAATGAAAGTTGTCCGTTGAAGCATTATGTAAATGTGACATTAGTACTTGTGATGTTTAGCATTGAGAGTTAGGTATGGAGGAACTGCAAGTTATGAAGCATGTGAGTTAGTCAAGGGTATTCTGGCTATAAGACAAGTTGGATCCCCATTGGGATGAGTTCTGACAAGCACAAGAAGAATTTATGTTTACATTAATTAGGAGTGTGCTCCTCCAACTTCTGCTCCATGTCTGGTTTAGTTAAATGCAGGGGAGAATGAAGTGGTAGATTTTGTGTGCCAGTTTTTTATCCATGTCAATATTATCCCCAAGACTTCTATTCAAAGCTGAAAAATATTTGAATCCCTTACTCCGCCAATTGTCTGAGCAGATTATTTACTGAAAGTGCTAATCAAGCCCAAAAATAATTCCTCCATGAGATCTGACAGTACACCTGGTTGCTTAATTAACAGTGTTAAACATGTCCTTATGGAGACATTCCTTATACTGGTTAACCTAAGTTAGCTACTGGTTTTGTCCCTGCTGAGTGGTGCACTGTGGCAGTGATGCCCTTCAATAAGGGTGAACTTACAACTAACCTGTGTAGTTACAGACCAGTCTGCCTTACAAGCGTCATCCACAAAGCCATAGAGCATATTAATTATTACATATGATAACCCGCATATTATAGTGTCTTTGTGACTGATAGTTGTGTGTGAAGCTGCAAATAAAGTAATGAAGAAAAAGGTTGAAGAATGAGGATGGAAATTTAACAAGCAGATATGTTGATGAGCTAGCTATGACATAAGAAATTGTACATATGTTGTTAAAATAAATATATATTTGTTGAAGAGACAGATTATATATTATTTTGAATAGTGCCAATGACTGCATTCCAAAAAATTTGATAGACCTCCCAAACACAAACATAAGGACGTTCACATAAAACATCCTCTGCAGAACACAGTACACATAATATATCACACACCAGTGTCTCACCAATCAAGGCCCAAAGACTTAACACAAAAACAAACATCTTAGTCATAGCAGACTCAGTTGTGAGACACACATGTCCCTCTCACCAGGTTGGATAAGAAAAAGATTGCAGTCAGCTGTCTGTCAGGTGCCAGGATCTGCCACATCACACATGAACTCAAGTCTTTCAACAACAGGCACTGTTATGACTCCATCATAGTCCACATTGGTATGAACGACTTGAGATGTACCTCACTGGACTATATGAAGAGAGACATGACTGAGTTCTCGGATTATGCATCTCAGGCAGGTAAGTCTTTAGCCTTAAGCCGCATTTTACCTTTGCCTAGTATGATACTTCAATACAAACAAAAAATGATTGACTTCAACAGTTGGCTTAGTGTCTGGTTTCATTCGAAGGAGGTCCAGTATCTGTCAACCTGGAATGACATTGTAGACAGATATTGATGTTTTTCCAGTGATGGTCTTCATCTGTCAACCCTGGGATTCTGGTTACTGGGTAAGGCTCCTGCCATCCCTATAGTGCCTTTTTTAGGCAACGTCACAAGAACAAAATTCCCAATGCAAAAACAACCTCAAGGTTATGCTGTTAAAACGCTAGGAATTTAAACCAGAAATGGCACTCACTAGAAGCAGCCCTCACCCTGGAAGATGCTGACATTTGTGCAGTCACTGAAACCTAGTTTAAGGTTCTGGACAGCAGCCCAGCTATACCACATTACATTTCCTTCCACATGTTCAGACCTCAAACTGAAGGTGAGAGAACTAAAGGAGGTTGTGTATCAATATTCATTAAAGATAACTATACCTCTAGATTGGTTAAACAGCACAATTCCCTTGAATTACTTCAGGTGCACTTGACTGTAGGTAAGACCCCTCTTCAGGTCATTGCCAGCTGTAGGACCCTCTCCATGAATCAGGACATCAACTCAGCTGACTTGGATCTACGTGTCAGTCAAGATGCAACCAAACACCCTGGTTTTGGGTGACTTTAATTATCTATCTATAGAGTGGGTACATTATACGTGTTCTAACACACTTGCCCAAATGTTCCTGGACATCGTTAACTCCAGTGCCCTGGACCAGCTGGCCTGCATACCCAAAAGGAGCTCACACATCCTGGGCCTGGTGTTCACCAACATGGGGGACAGCTGCACCACCCCCAGTGTGTGGCTATCCCCGGTGAGATCTGACCACAAATCAGTCTCGCTCAAAGTAACTATAACACAAGACCCCCCCCCCCCCTTAGCAACAAGTAGACTAAAAAACTTGTCCAAGGCCAATTACAACCTCTTATGTGACAGCATAAATAGCTTCATAGCCCCTCCCCCCAACGATGAAGCAGACAGCTATGCTGAGTTATACACCAATGTTTTATACAAGCGCCTGTACAATTGTATTCACCCTGCCATACCTGATAGAACCAAAGCAAGATCTTCAAGGAAAAACAAACCTGCCTGGTGGACAACTGCTTAATAGGCTATACAATAGGAGATAGAAATTGCTGTCTAAGAGTAGGAAGAACAGTCTCAAAACTGAAAACACTCCCACCTCAACTTTAAAGAAGCAAATAAGACTCCTAGTGAAGTCCTCCAACGCTAACTATGAATCCAAATTAGTTTCCCTAACTAAGGATGACCACAAGGCGTTCTTTAGTTACATCTCTAACCTGAAAGGTAAGGCCCAGATTTGCGCTGAACTCATAGTTAATGGTACTACATATATAAAACCTGTGGATATAGCAAACCTGCTGGCTGACAGATTCCAGTGAAAACTTAATTTCCCTGTCCCTGCCACATATACCCCAAAGCACCCCTAACACCTGAACCCCGCCTGGTATCTCTGAGGAGCAGGTCTTAAATGCCCTCTCCAAGGCCAAAAACACAGTCCTATGGGGCCAGACAACATCCCAGGCTGTGTTCTACATGGGTTAAATCAGGAATTAGCATCACCATTGAACATGCTTTTCAATCATAGGATAAGAACTTGTTTTCTCCCAGCTGAATGGAAAACAGCTACAGTCATCCCTTTACACAAATGGTGTGCATCCACAGACCTCAGGAAGAATATTACCATTAGCCTGACAAGCCTTATCTGCAAAACCATGGAATGAATCATCATGGACCTTATTAACAAAGATATAGGAAATCTTCAAACACTCAACCCCACCATAAAGTTTTGCTTTGTCAAGGGGAGATCATGCCTGTTAAACGTGGTGGATTTCTTCGAGACAGTCACCAAAGCCCTAGCAAATCTATGCATACAGCCAGCCTAGACTTAGCCAAACATTTGACATAACCCCCCACTCAGGTATTATTGATAAACTCACCCAACTGGGTATCAACCCATATATTGTCAGGTGGGTTGCAGACTGGCTCACTGATAGAACTTATATGGTCAAAATAGGGGACTCCACCTCCTCCAGCAGACTCATAACCAGTGATGTTCCACAGGGATTATTTCTGAGACCCCTACTGTTCGGACTCTACTTCTTCCAAAGTACATGCTAAAACTAAAGGACTGTGGCTGACACAATTTGCTGATGACTGCAAACTGGGAGCGATCATTGAAACTCCTAGCAATGTCAACATCCTTCAAGAAGGTCTTACACAGACTAATGACTGGTGCCAAAGTTATGGTCTTAAACTTAATGCAAAAAAATGCATTATCATCCCCTTTGGCAAGGGTGATGTTCCTGCAAAATACACATCAATAGCAATACCCTAAGCACATAGTCAGTAGTGAGAGATCTGGGCACACAGGTTGGCTACAACCTTAACTTTGATCACAATGTCTTCACAGTGGTAAGAAGGATATTTTATATTGCTCATCTCATAAGTAAGGGCATTGCCTCCAGAAAAAAAGAAGTTATAATCACTCTGTACTCTTCCCTCATCAGGCCAATAATAGAGTACGATGTTTCCTTTAATATGTTCCTGTCAAAACACCTACAGCAATTGGAGAGATCACAAAGGTTCCTTACAAAGAAAAATCAGGGTCTTCAAGATCTGTCTTATGTGGACAGACTGAAATCATTGCCACTTTAATCTTTGTCCTACAGACTGCTCAGAGACAACCTATGCCTTGCATATAGAGCAATCTCTGACTCAGCTTTAATGGAAATACATTCGCAAGTCAAATGGCACACTAGCCACTCGCTCAAAGGACCTTAACCTAGTATGTGACATCAACAGAACTTGCTGGAGAGACAGATTTGTCTCACAGAGATTGCACCACCTTTGGAACAATCTTCCTATTCATGTTAAACAAAGTCCCTCATTGGCCCTATTTAAACGTAATTTGGATAATTGGATGGGTAACAGGAAAATCACCCCAGGGTTCTACCTGTGTCTGTCTTGGACAGAGAACACAGGTGCTTATTTTAGTGTCTGCTTGAACCAGACACACTTGGGAAGACAGGTTGAACTTGGCTAGGCTTGTAAGGGCCCTGGGGGCATTAGCCTAGTAACCTCCTATGATCCTATGAGTCTTGTTTAGTTAATGTACAAAATCTACTTGTTCTTCATAAACAGTGAAAGTGTATTGGTTACAAGTGTGATTAGCTATAGAGCGAATGTTCATGATGCTTATTTTGGGGTCATGTTTTGTGGCTGAGAGTGGTTAAAGGGACTATAAATTTAGATGGAGTGGGGTGAGACTGAATGGAGCAGGCCACACCTTTCCGTACTTGCTGGAGCTAGCCACTCTCTGCATGCATAGAAATGATGTCCTCCAACAGTTTGCCTCTTAAAAAAGTAATGTAAGAAACTATCTAAACTGTGTTCTAATAAATGCATACTAAGTAATATAGTGCTGCTGACCTGCTAAACCACAGTAAATATGACAAATAATCGGCAAGGCAACCACAAGGATAACAGACGGGTATGTGTTACCACAACAAGCACAGAGCAAAGCTGCCAGTTACAAAGCCATTTAACATTAAATTTTATATTTCAGGCTGTGCTGTACTGTACTATTTAGAGGGGCCATACAATAAAGATGCCAGTACCTAGCACTGTTATACTGTTAGAAGGCAATGCAATTCCTGGATCCTGATGGAGGGATAGGTCATTAGGGATTCATGATTATACGTTGAAGGATCATTCTTCAAAGGACAAATGCACAAATGTGATTCCCTGAAATCTATTTTCATTGAACATGATTTTATGCCTTGTTGCCAGCAGGCAAGCAGGCAAGCCCCCATGTCCCCTCCCCTTGTTGTGAGAGACACCCCTCCGACACCTCGGACTTATATATTCCAACTTCATGGTTGTACAATAGTAGAGAATTTGCAACACCTCCTAGTCACTGAAAGTGGCTTTTAGAGATTTACTTATCACACTGCCTTCAGCTGATATATAATCCTTTGACTAACATTCACATTCCTTTCATAGGTGCCCCTGGTGCAGCATGAGGCACTTGCAGCATTTACCATAAATGCACCTAATGCTGTTGTACTGTCAGAAGGCAACAAAGGTCCCATCTCTTGGTGGTTTTGGTTCATGGGCAGCTGAGGTACAGGTTAAGTTTAAAAGAAAGGAAAGCACTTGTAGCTTCTCTTACAAATGTTCTTAGCACTGTTGTACTTTTAGAAGGCAATGCATTTACTGGATCTTGATGGGGTGGGTCCTAGGCCACTGTGGTGCAACATGAACTTAACAGAAGGGAAGGTGCAACATTTATCATAAATGTACCAAGCACTATTGTACTGTCAGTAAGCAGTGCAGTTCCTGGCTTTGAATGGAAGCAGGTCATAGACAGCTGAGATGGGGCTTAATTTTAACAAAAGGTACACCACTTCAGAATTCTGTTATAAGCACACCTAGCACTACTATACTGTCAAAAGTATGAATTCCTGCCATCATTGATAATTCTGCATAATACGTTCAGAAGAGCATCAAAACCTTTCCAGGCCTTTCTGCTTTCTTACCTGCATCCAGATGGCTCACTTAAAGAACCTGTCTCTGCACCATATGAAACCTCAGACTGAGTGGCAACCACATCATGGCCTTTGAACACCCTTCAGAGTCTATTTTAACTAGTCCATAGGTTTCCATCTGAATCTTGTAGGTCTTGCATGTTTTGACTCTGCCTTCCTAACTCTTACAGCTCCTCCTTACTCTTAGGTTTGGACTTCTTGAAGGCATCTTAGCTTAACTTAACTGATATCATTCCTGCTTGTCTGAAGGCCTTGATTTAGATTATATCCAGAGTCTTTAATCTCCAAGCTAAATCTAACTTCATTATATCTGCAGTCCTGTTTCTGCCATCCATTTTAAGCTCTTCCCTAAAAAATCAGTGTGATAATGTAACTCTTAGTAAGCATCTCCTTCCTGTCTTAAGCACATTTCAAGTGGTTACCAACAAAATTATTTTAATTTAGTGCTTTGTCTTAAAACATCCACAGGACTGTATTGTTGACAAGTGATGTTTTTTCTTGATTTAGTTGCTTTTTTATATCAGTTCTGGGACTATGGTTTTGGTTGTTGGATACATTTCAAGTAGTACAAAATCAGAGACGGTGACTGGAGGGTCTACATTTTTTCAACAAGCTTACATTTCCTGAATACTATTGGCTGTCTATCTAGGACCATCTCCCATATCCCATTCAATAGTGTACAAATTATAGACTCCATTTTTCCCTTAAAAATGCCTTCATCTTTCCACCCTGTCTTAAGAAAATGCTTTGTAAACTTAACCACTGGGGCCCCTCATCTATGAAATAGCATAGTGATTGCATCTTCTAGTCCCTGAATAAGGTGCCAGCCAGCCCTTAATTCCAGTTTCCAATCTACAAACATATTGACCTGAGTCAGACTATCACTTAGCACCTCTACAAACACATTTACCTGGGTCAGACTGTCACTCATCACTTCCACAAGTGCATTAACCTGGTTTAGACTGTCACTTATCACCTTGATCAGAAGTGATCCACCATTTAAATAATTTGACAATAAAGCCTCCTAAGAAAACCATATCTACCCAAAGAATGTTCCAAAGTCTCAAGCACTCTAAAGTGAGCAAGTCAAAAACTATTCCTGTGACCATACTCTAACCATTTAGCTTTTGTTAATGTGGCAGTCAGAGGAGAAAGTTAAGGCTGTGAACTGTAGTTCCCATTGTACAGGGTTTGATTCTCTCAACCCTTATTTACATATGGTGTGACCCTGAGCAAGTCACTTAACTAAATAGTGCTTTGAGGTGGCTGGGAATTTGGGCTAGGCTCCCCAATGGTTCCCTGGACTGCAAACCTAGTAACTGCCTATGATGCCACTAAGCAACATATCATCTTCTTATTCCTCTCGTGGAGTAACTTAATTTTCTGTAAAAACATTAGTTAGTTGCTAGTTTAACTTCCTGCTCAGCCTCATAACCCTGTTCCTCCTGCTTAGGCTCTGTAGACCACTAACAGTAAACAAAAATGGCTTTCACTGCCCTTATCAAGTCAGCAATGTATTCCAAGGGCCCTAACCATATTTTTGATAACTGTGGAACAACACTAGCATTTGATACATACTTAGGGAGGTAGGTTTCCCTGAGTAGCTTTTAGTGATAAGAATAAGTACATCTTTCGAAACATGACTTGGAACCAGGCAGCAGAGGGATTTTTGAGGAGGATACTATAGAAGATATTATAGTTAAATGCCCAATGCGTGTTGTGCACCATAGACTGCTGAGTGCACTAAAAAGTATCATTTCCAGGTTATGTTAGGAAAAAATGTGATACACTGGATTCTGTCATAGGGCTGAATGAGAAAGCTAGCAGTGTAGAAAAGTCTTTTAGGTTCCTCAGTCTGCAAGTTAAAAAACACAGTGCCCAAAGTGAGCAAAAAAAGTCATTACTGGGTTTGTTAGGTATTTGGTGCTTAACAACATTCTTTACCCAGAGTCTACATTTAGAGATATAAGGCCTCACAGACAGACAGATGGAGAAAGTGATTCTTTTACTTTGTCATTGAGCATATATGGTGGGTGTTATCTGACATCAAACTAGGACTGGAGATATTTAAAAATAAGAATTTGACTTGTTGAATGATTTGGTCTTTGGACTTGTTGAAGGTCATAATTTGGTATCCTGGCAGTTTGTTTAAAGAAGTAAAAATATGTTTGAAGTTATGGAAGGTGTTTTAGCATGTTTCTTTACCAGTAGAAATGCTGATTTGGAGGATTTTACTTGCACTCAGTATAGTTCTATTTTGAGGTATGGCCCTTTAACACCTTTTGGTAAGGTGTCCCTGAAGCAGGTAGCTGTAAGAGAGTGGGTGATTGCCTATAATAAGGCTGCTCATTGGTCTAGTTTAAATTACTTTTAATGTTTGTTGTCTTAAGTGTAGGTACAGCCTGTAGTGGTGTAGCTGGGGTTCAGATCATAATATTGTGTCTACAACATTCTTGTGGCAAGAAATCATAATGGTGACTGTCTGTACTTTGTATATGTTGCTAAACTATGGAACTAGATCCTAGCAGATATCAAGAATATTTCATCTTAGGTAGAATTTAAAATCTATTTGAATATGTACAAGAAAATGTTCTTACACTTGTAACAGCCCATTAGTGAGACCACTTCTTACTCTAAATCTTACTCCATCTATAATTTACAATCCCAATTAAATCATACTGTCGCTCTCCTACTGGCCACAATAGAAGAGTCTTCGTGGGTTCTGTTCAAGCAGCTTTATTATATGAAAACACATCACGATAGAAGTTTACTGACTTTGACTTAAGTAATTTATATACAAACTAACTACTGCAATCATACATGGTAACTCTCTGGCTGCACTCTCAAAATGGCACTGGGAATAGCATGTGCCAGGTATTTATATGGGAATGTTCAGTCCTCGATATGCATCTGATCTAAATCCTCCATCTTTGAGAAATAGATCATGCAAAGTTATGAATCTATTTGGCATGGAGATAATGCAAGTAGTTCTTTGTCATGCAATTATACAAGTCTAGGTACACATATACAGTTACGTCCATGTTGCTGTGTATTTTACACCGGGCCTGAAAATTCGACAATATCGTGTGACATAAAACTGGGAATTAGGTTTAGCAACAGGAGCCATCTCTACAGAATGCTCAACCTTGGGAGTATTTGGAACATCTTCAGGAATGGAAGTAGAGGTTGAAACACACTATGGGTTGGGAACAATGTTTGGTTCGCTCTGAGATATGGAGTCTGTATCACAGGAACAATGCTACGATGATGATTCTGGCACAGGAAGATGTCTGTGATTTCTCTTGTACTCCACATCTTCAGATTCTACAAGGTAGGATCTTGGCTCAGCACATATACCTGTAACTTGACCAATCCAGTCAAAAGCTTTCTCTAGTTGTATCCTCACTCTCTCCTTCCCTCAACAGACGAAGACATCTGCTCAATTTATCATAACTGGACTTCTGGATAGAATATTTCTTGAATAATTGAGCCTTGATGGTTCTGTTTTTCTTAGCTTTAGGCCTCGATAAAGTAGAACTAATAGGTAGAGTCATTTTGGTTTGCCTGGATAGAAGTCTTTGAGCAGGTGAGCCAAGCATATCGTCATGCAGTATGTTTCTGAGATTAAGTAAATTCACAGTTTGTATTGTCACGCTTTGATCTTTCAAGTAATTGCTTTGCAATCTGCACTGTACATTCAGCTAGCCAATTTGACTGTTGATATTCAGGACTGCTAGTAACATGTACAAAGTCCCATTCTATTTCAAATTTCTGAAATAACTGACTAGTAAATTGAGTACCATTATCAGAAATAGCTTTGTGTGGAATACCATGGACTGAGAAATGACATTTCAACTTTTAGAAGGCAAAAAAGGCAAATTTACTACAGGAGTTTCTGACTAAGGCATCATTCATTTCTTTATTCTGGAAATTGCTTAATGTTTGGGCAGTCTCTTGTTCAGAATATCCATGTCTTAAAAGACGCTCCTTCAAATCCATAGTTTCCTGCTGGATAACCTCCTTCCTTGAGCATCTTTTAGTAATTCTCGAAATTTCGTTTTTCATTATATTTTTAGTAATATGTCTTGGATGCATGCTGTTCCTATGGAGGTAATGGTTCCTCCAAGTTGTCTTCCTAAATAAAGATGTCTCTAAATCACCTGCATCATTCCTGTTGATGCAGACATCAAGAAAACTGATTTGATGTCGTGAATGTTCACTTATCAGTTTCAAAAATGAAGTAGTTCCATTTAGATATTGCAAGAATTGTTCAAACTGTATCTCATTACCTTCCCACAATAAAAATAGATCATCTACAAAACGGCCAAAGAATTTGACACAGTAAAACCATGGGTTTGTGGGGCTGAGAATATATTGTCTCTCCTTAGTCAGAAACTCCTGTAGTAAATCTGCAGTGTCTACTGAACAAGACACGAATATGAATGTGCAACCTGCAAGATTAATGCTAACATTTAGCACAGATAATAAACAAGTTAAGGAGATCATTTCAAAATTCTGGCTGATTTTAACTCAAGATTCTAATCTTTGCAAAATAGTGGGTGAAACACCATGTTATGGTTACAAAAATAGAAAAAATATCAAAAGGCTTTTATGTACTAAGGATGGTTTTGGAAAATCTATTTCAACAGGAAGAAAAGGGACTTTTCCGTGTGGCAATTGCATGGCCTGTGGACATATAGATAAAAGTAATGTTTTTAGACATCCAAATACACATCGTGAATATATTTTTGAATGCAAAGTGACCTGTACTACCAAGAACATAGTTTATTTGGCAACTTGCAGAAATTGCACTTCATTCTATGTTGGAAAAACAAACCAGATTTTTAAAAAAAGGATACTGCGACATTTGAATGATATACGCAAGGCAGATATACACAATGCACTAGCAGTTCACATTAAGAACTTTCCAAACCATAGTTTTAACTTCAGAGCCATTGATCAGATTCATAGTAAGATCAAGTGAGGAGACATTACTAATAATAGTGAATTATGTGAAACAAGGTGGATTATTAATTTACGAGCGGACTGCCCTCCAGGTTTGAATGCTGTTATACCTTTAAAGCCTATTTTAAATACTAGGAGACCTAGTATTACGTAAAGAGAAGATGTGTTGCACCAATAGTAAGAACATTGGCTGTAACTTTCTTTGAAAAAAAAGGCGCCATCTGGTAATTGGAAGCTTACTGGCTGAGATTTTTGTTAAAAGGAAAAGATTGAGTCCCTGTTTGATATGATCTGAAGAAGGTTTTACCTAGAGCGCTTATCGAGTTATTTTGGGACTTTACAGGTAGCTGAACTAGCTAATATTACCTATAGGAATGTTTTACACCTACGTATTGCAAGGCATTCGAGCCGCACTCAGCCCTTGACAGCGTGGAAGCTCTATTTATAATATTTGCAGCTTTAGCAATTGATTTATTCCTTGCGGGGAAGATCCGCAGCAGTTAAAGATTTTGTGGCTTGTGACCCTGTGTGCTATTGTGGTAAATATCTGCCAAAAAGGAACTTTTATTCTATATTAAGGTTTTAACCTTTGAATCAGATACAAGCCACAAATTTTTGAATTTTGAATTTTTGAGTTCTACATATGCTCGCTTTTGAGCTTTTAACTTTTAATAAAATAGGACCGAATGGTCTTTGAAAATTACATTTCCTCTCCTGGTGGAATTTGTTCTTTCTAACTGGACTGAAAGGTTTGATTTATTCTGCTGAAAGCATTGTGAAAGTGATTCTGTTACAGCTGTGGAGCTACGGCTTGATTATTTCCACATCTCATGACATTGGGGTTAATGTTCAAGCTGGTAAGCTTATCTATAATGCCAGAGTAGGGAATGGTGTCAAAGGCCTTTGCGAGGTCCAGGTAGGCTGTGTGGACTACCTTTCCCTCATCTATGGCATTAGTAACTGTTTCAAAGAAGTCAACTAGGTTTAGGAGGCAAGATCTTGCTTTAACAAAGTTGTATTGGGTAGGGTCCAGTGTCTGGAGGTTCCCAATGTCTCTGTTAATGATAAGATGAATAAGCTGCTTGTATAAAAATATCATACTCTTGCTCAAATATTTTCTAATTTTCTGCAATATTCTGATCAAATACAAGTGATAAGGGCTTTCAAGATCCATCTGCCATATTGACACATACCAGTGAAGGGTTTTGCAAATAAGCATGAAAACATACACATATGCCAGAAATTAATGCCAACATTTTTGACTTTGCCCAATAGCACAACAAGCCTCTGTATAACTGAACTTTGCGAAATAAGTCTCTCAGGCACTATAATACTCTTGAAATTAACTTTACTGCAAGAAATCACATCTTATCAGTGTAAGAAGCATTTCAAATAACTGCACAATATGAACAAACTGGGCAGAAGAAGCTCAGAGTCAGTAACATTTCAAAGTAATTGCACTTTGTAAATAAACAGTACCCAGAACACTAAAATTTCTCCCAAAATGGTGGTACCTTGCTAAGCAATTCTTTACAGTGCAAGAAAAACTCTGTAATGGCGGCACTTTGCGAATAGACACACCCAGCACAAGAAACTTTTCAAAATGGCTATACGTTGACTGTACTTCATGAAATAGTTGCCTTTGGCACACAGATAACTCTTCAGAATACATGCACAGTAATAAGCACACACTGTAAGCATTTTACACACTTTGAAATACTTTGAATAACTCTAGTTATACCCTTGATACAATACAAAGTTGTAGTTATGCCAAAACACAGAGCTTTGCCAAAACATGCAGCCACCTTACTTTATTTATGCTTTATGTGCCCTTTTTACTCGTTTAATCTGTTTTCATGCCTGTTGCACTTTTTTGTGCTTATTTTACTCTAAACATGTCTGTTTTTGCCTCAAACACATTTATTTTGCTTTAAACATACTCAATTTCCTTTTCTGCTAATCATTTTATCAAATATCTTAATCTTAAACGTTTCACTTAGTTAACAAACCTTTTTTGCCTCCCTCTTGTTTAATAATGTGGTTTGTGCCCTTGTGATACTCTTTTATCTTTTTTATAAAATAAGCAGATCATGCGAATTCTCATTACCTTTGATCCTTTTCTGGCTCTTTTTCATGCTTGTTTCTCTTCGTTTACCTTCACTGTTATCTCTGCACCTCGTGGCTCCAAATATCATTCTCTGGAATCCCGGTTCTGACACAATGTCACTCTTCTACTTTGAACACAATAGAAGAGTCTTCGTGTGTTCTGTTTGAACAGCTTTATTATATACAAACATCACAATAGAAGATTACTTACTTTAACTTAAGTAACTTATATACAAATTAACTTAACTACTGCAATCATACATGCTCACTCTCTGGCTGCACTCTCAAAATGGCACTGGGAATAGCACGCACCCGGTATTTATATGTGCATGTTCAGTCCTTGATATGCTTCATAAAGATACAGCACATACATTCTGAGCTACACATATCTTACAATAAAACAGTCCTGCCCTTCTATGAAACACATTACTAAATCCCAGCCCCCTCCAAATACATTTAAATTAAACAAATTTCATGAAATTCTCACACTTTAGCTATGGTCATCTAATGGTTACATATTTCAAGTGAATTTAACTGTTTGGATAAAATCTGCATATGCCTTATTTACTATTGGTGTGCTAAAATTGCAGTAAAAGCAATTATGTACTCTGTAAAATAATGCTGAATATTGTACTGATGTGTGTAAGTTTTACATGCTGTATATAGTATGTTCAGTGACTGCGTATGGGCATAGTATGCTGAAAATATCACATATTGTATGTAACATTGTGATCACCTGTTAAGGTATATACAGTCCTGAGCATTATATGGTTTGTTTTACTGTTATGTATTTTATGTGGAGTGGAGTTTTTCTCTTTGGGCTTCTGATGAATAGAGGCTTGACCAGATAGACTTTCCTAGTAAACAAGGGAAAATAAGTAAATAAATTAAGTAAATAAATAGGTTCCCCACTTCCTGATAATAGACATCCTCAATATATATATATATATATATATATATATATATATATATATATATAAATGGATCTATGTCAGATGATCAAGTTTTCAGGAACTCGAAATTCATACAGACGAGACTATATGATTGAATTTTCAAAAACTCCAACATCCAAAAAAAAACAAACAAACAAAAAAATAAACAACCCCTCACACAAAAATCTACTTGTTTTTACATTTATGCAGAAGCAAGCCCCCCTGCACCCCCCCTCCAAATTATATATACCAACTCTGAGATCACAATACAGTAAAGAAAAGGGTACATTTCCCTATCCTCACTGTATCACGATCATGCCTACTCACTTGGGTATAAATCCTTATGTCACTGGATGAATAGCCAGCTGGCTCACAAACAGGACTCAGGAAGTTAGAATTGGGGAGTCCACCTCTACAAAGAGGGTAGTCACCAGCAGAATCCCACTGGGATTAGTCCTGGGACTGCTTCTTTTTGATATCTACTTCTCTGAAGTCAAGGCCAACATCAAGGGCCTCTGACTGACCAAATTTAGGTTCATAAGTAATAGGCTAGCTGCCCTTATGGGCCATTTTACACCTAGCCAATTTCTCTTTCAAAGGTGTGAATCAAACCCTGTACCTTATGACTGTGAAGTAAACACCTTAACCATTACACCAACCACCAACTCTAAATCCATAGCTAATTACTAGACTAGGTTCCTGAAAAGGCTATTCTAAGCCTAATCAATTTCCTTCCAAAGGTGAGAATCAAGCACGGTACTTTGTGTCTGTAAGTCAAACATCATCATTCCAAGCCCCAACTTTTTTTTTGCATATTTTTGCAAAATAGGAGCAGCCATAGACTTGCCCATTGACACTAATGTTCTCCAAGAAGGGCTGTCACAGGCAAAAAACTTGTGTCGAAGAGATGGACTAAAACTAAATGCCAAGAAATGCATAATAATGTCTTTTGGAAAGTTATCCAACCCTGGTAACTATCATACTGACAACACGCCCCCTAAGAGAAGACCCATGAGTTAGGGATTTGGGTACTAACATTGACAGTAATCTAGTCTTTGACCATCATGTGTCTAGAGTAGTGAGGAAATCATTCAATACTGGGCAACTTATAAACAAAGGTATGGCATCTAGGTCCAAGGAGGTCATTATTCCACTGTATTTGGCATTCATCAGACCTATCATTGAGTACAACACCCCCTTGGTATGTACCTAACCAGGCACATACAACAATTGGAACATCCACAGAGGTTCCTCTCTAAAAGAATTCAAGATATCCTATGCAGACCACCTCAAAGCCCTATCCTTGTATTCTGTCACCTACAGGCTGTTGAGTGGAGATTTATGCTTGGCATAAAAAACATTGTCAGACTTCACCCTGTCAGACCTCCTACATATCTGCAAATCAAACAGCGTCAGACTTACCCATTCTAAAGACTTAAACCTTGCCTGTGACATAAATAGGACATGCTGGAGAGAAAGGTATATATCTCAGAGACTACCCCTTCTTTGGAACAGACTCCCCATCCATGTGAAGCAGATTTCCTCCCTAACTTAGTTTGTGTAACTTGTATATTTGGATGAGGAGCAGGAAATTGCAAATGTTTCATCTCCTAGACTCCTGCTTGTAAATATTTCATTTCAGAAGCCCCTGCTTACAATTGTCAAGAGTACCAGAACTTGTTAGCAATTTTGGATGCATAGCTAGCCTGAAAAAGGCCCCAGTAGTCATTAGCCTAGTTTCACCCATTCACCTATAAAACCAGCAGGCTCTCAAGTGGGAACCACACAAAGAGGATGTACCATCAAGAAAAGTACCTTATATATGGATTGAGGCTGACTATATGCCAGGGCTGGGTGGGAGGGCACAGCTGCCACACTGTGGAGTGGAACGGGCCAAGTGAGGCTGTCATATAACACCTGTTAAGGACTTTTACATATCTTAATTCCCCTCCCAGTTCACCCTCCTAAGTCCACTGAGTCCTGCACTCTACTAGGGCTTTCAGGCTAGGCATGCTCATCCTCTCTGTCATGTCATTATTTGTTTTAGCCACTAATCAAGCTTAACCCTCCTGAAAGGTTACGCAACTTTTAGTAGACTGTGGTGTCATGTTCCTATTTTCCTTCCACAGATTATGAAGTTACATAGTTTCTGACATTCAAGATCCCTTGCAGCAATATTGCATTATGTTTTAAAATATTCTAGCTGCTGATTTTATTTCAGGTGTATGCCTTTTGTAACACAGAAGGGCTAGCTGTATGGGAATGTTCTAAGGCTTCTGCTGCCATAGTGTAAATAAGACCGAAGCTACCCTAACTTTTTAAATCTAGTTTTGCTAATGCTACTGGTTTATTCAATTATGCTATAATATCATCTGTTATTGGCTTGTAATGCATGAAATGCCAAGACTATGCTTCAGTAGCAGTTAAATTACATCCTGGTACAGTGCTAGTCTAGTGTGAGACCCAATCTTAACAATGCTTAGAAGGGTGCATATCAATAATAACAATTCCCTACAAGCTGTTAACATCACATCTGGAAGTAAAAGCTGACAGTACCAGCCAGTAAACAGCAAGAGCAAATCAAGAAACGACCTAATTTCAACTCCTGTTTCTGCCTGCGGTCTGCTTTATTACAGCGACTATTTTGATTCAGACTGCTTCCCTTACAGGGAATACGTAAGGGCAATTCCCCACTGCCTTACCAGAACAAGACATCATGCTTTGTTTTTTAATTTTGCGTAACTAGTAGCATATGGAGCAGATAAATCTCCATGCACTACAAATAATTATGATTGGATCTCTGATCATAATATATTATTATGTGTTCTTGACGTGTGTCAAGATTCACCTCTCGAGAGATTTTCCTGGTGTCTAAGTCTCGAACACATAAGACAGTAATGATCGGAGACCCAATCATAATCCTCTATATATGTGTTTGTCTATCTGGATGCTCTCTTGGCCTGCTTAAAGTCTAAACATATTTTGATCCAATTTGTTTTGTTTTAAGTTATTATTACATTTGAGGCTTTATTACTTTCATTCTTTTTTCTACTTCTCAACCTTTTTCCTCTTTCAGTGCCTTTACACTGTCCAGTAGTGAAACTGATCTGCTGGAGAGATGAGTCTTCTGTCTTGATCTTTACGCAGTAGTCCTTGAACTTGCTTACTCCTTGAAATAAGTTATAACTTTCTGCAAGTAAACAAACATTATCTCCTGAAGTCTTCTTTTGTCGTGATTATTTGAATAGGTCCCAGTGGTTTTGATATAAGGGAGATAAATAGACAAGCCTTCCATTATAGGGCATTTTTTTTTGTTTGTGCTATATTTTCATTTGTTTTATTTGTACTACTGTCTGTTTGGAAGTATCTGAATATTATTAATGCTCCATAACATTGTAAGCACATACCCATGTGGTCACAGATTTTAATAAAGACCTAGAGTTCAACCGATTATGGACATATTCAATAAAGATGTTAATTGACACACAAATCTATGAGCATTTCTGTCTTTATACTTCTTTGTTAGTCTCCTAGTTCTGATTTATTTCTGTCTGTTTTGCATTATACAGTATGCACTTGTGTGTGCTTTTCCTCAGAGTTTTTACATGTACTTTATGTATTTACGTCTACCTCTACACTTCGGATCTTTTTTATTTCATTTTTGTATTCTGCCAGTTTAATCTTCATATAGCATAATCATACATTTTAATTTCTTCTTTTAGACATGTAGTTTTACAGAAATTAAACTAAGGGCCAGGATATTCTGGGATTTATGCAAAAAAATTGTTGGAGAAAAAAGAAAGTAGTATATGTTAAAATGTAAATGTCAGTCCTTTCAAACTTTGTGCTTGCATGCTTAAACTTGATTATATATTTAAACTTGTTCTAGAAATTGAACATAAAGTAAAATTAACAGTATCTTGAAGAATAACATACAGGTAAAGCTTTTCACAGGAGCATATTAAATCATCGTGAAGCATGAACTGAAAAAACATACCGTTGCCATCTTCTTTATGGTTGCTAAATGCAACTTTAGCACATTTGTGTAGACATTATTAGAGAACAATAGTTAGTACCAAAGAAATGGGCTGTTCCAACTGTAAGGGTAGTGTACATTTTCCTTAAGGAAGGACAAAGCAAAAAGCATAAAAAAGAGAAAACGGATCTTATCACCATAATAATTATTAAAATAGACCATCGTCAAAACTTTTTATGTCAGATCCATGTCACGGATCTCTTTTCATTCTTATTAAAATAAGAAAGCATGATTCAAGCCTGCATTACTTATTTAAACAAACGTTTATTAAGAGATGAGTGGCTTCACCCTTGTCAAAGCTTCTTCAGATCTAAGTTAAATATAGCAGTAACAAGCACTACATACTTATATGTTTTCCAATAAAAAGCTATATAAATTACTACAAAGGCATGTGCACTTAAACATCATATTCATTAATATTGACTGGAACAGTGGTACATACATAGTTTGCATCTTTGTTGTCACTGGTGCTTTTTATTTCTTACTTAAGGTCAAAGTCATTGAGTATCTGGTTTGTGATTATCGTGACAGGTTAAATGCCGAATAACAAATGAAGCTTTTAGTTCTACATTTTTATTACGTGAATAATATATATAATAAAACAGATAAATGTGAGACCACCATTTCTTCTGTGAAAAAATATACTCTCCATGGAGAATTACTGTGGATAACTTAGGTATACCTGAGGATTAAATATTGTGCATAAGCAACCTCTAAGGGAGCTGGTCATAATAATGACAGCAATAGTGTATGCAGATCAGGGATGAAAATCCAGGAAGACTAGGCAAGTTCATCATAATGGAATGAAATATGTTCTCGGTATCTGAGTTGATACAGCAACTGCCCCTCTATTCCTATAAGTTAGACGTCTGATTATTAAATATTGCTATAGTGCATGAAAGTTAATTTGTGAACTATGATTTACATATATATACATATATATATATATATATATATATATATCTGTATGTTTATATATATATATATATATATATATATATATATATATATATACATACCATATATTTGTTAATTGTGAAAGATTAACCTCATTAGGTGAACCTGGAGTACTTCTCTTGTTAAGGCACTTTTGTTTACACTGAAGCAGTATGCTGCCTACTATATGCCTCTGAGCAAGCCCCTGAAAATGGACACTTATGTGCAGTGGGTTTACCCATTTAAAAGGAATATAAAATAAAGACTGAAGGAATCAAATCCAAGTATTAAAGGAAAGCTAATTCAAAGATCAGAGTAATTAGCTGTTTGTAACTGTGCACCTCATATTTACTATACATTTATGACCTTCACTATGGTACTCAGGCTTAATAAAGCATTCACAGCATTTGTGCAAAAGGAAGATGGAAGATGCTATGTGCCCTTACCTGCTATGCAGTAATACATAATGGTTGACAAGAAAGCTGAAGCTCCTTCCAGGCAACTGCATAATATTGCTACAAGACAGGAAACTGGTTGATTGAAGGTCTTTAAATTTCTGCCTGGTGCATGTATTACCATGCCAGAGATAATCTACTTTTATGGTGAGTAGCTTACATAAAGTAACTATATATGTCTATAAAGTTCTTTAGATTGCACAGTCATGGAGCCTGAGTAGAAATGAACTTGTAATTTTAATGATGAGTTAGAATACAACATTTTCCATAACATACTTAACATCACTTGCTTTACATTATTTTTGCAGTTAACTGCTTATAATATGCAAGCTTTATTTTTTATTTTATTGCATACAGTATAACGTTTTGTTGTTCCTGTTTCTTTTTCTTTTAATTTTTTTAGGACAAAATTGTGCAGTTTTGAATTTAACAAATAATGAAATAATCTGTGAGACTGCAGCCAAGCCCAAAGATTTACCACTGTTATTTCCAGGTACTGTAAACCATTTATACATTTACTGTTTCAATAAAGCAGACATAGTAGAAACATTTTATATACTGCCATTTTGATATTTAATGCATTTATAAACTGGTAAACAAGAGATGTAAATGGACCAATTTTTTTTTCAGTATTTGATTTGGGGAAATGACAAATAGAAAAAAAGATGTATATTGCATACTACAGTACAAATGAAATCAGAATGAAGAGAGCAAAATGGTTAGTCTATCATGTAAATATGTGCCCCATTAAATCATAAATCATAGTTTATATTCAGATGCATGGACCAAAATGGACATTAAAGGGTCTATATTCATTCAACAACAAAAAAATAATTTTACATTCCCATAATAGTCATATAGGCTGTCTACAAAAATATTCAGTGTTGTCACTGGCCCAATTCAAAATGTTAAACTAGTATGTAGCCTAGCAGTTCTAAAATAAGATGAACTGTTCTTTAACTTGTACTTAGGACATTCCATAATCAACAAAAATGAGTTGTTACTGCCATCATAGCTATGATGAAAAACTAATATGTTTAAGTGACACAACTCATTCATCATTAACAGCCATATAGGCATTTTTTTAATTCTGTCGCATGTCTATAACTGATGGAATAAAGGTGTATTTCTATAATCATTATTTATACCCATAATGCGCAAGTTTGTTATTTATTTATTTATTGTATTTAACATTGGTTAACCAGGTAAGTGAGCTGGTGTAAAGACCCCTTCAGCCATGACCTGTGACAAATAGGCAAATACAGTATGCAAGACAAAATGCACACTACAGTAAACATGATAGTGCATCTTCGAAAGTTAACTGGACGAGATGCACACTACAGTAAACATGATAGTGCATCTTAGAAAGTTAACTGGACAAGATGCACACTACAGTAAACATGATAGTGCATCTTAGAAAGTTAACTGGACGAGATGCACACTACAGTAAACATGATAGTGCATCTTAGAAAGTTAACTGGACGAGATGCACACTACAGTAAACATGATAGTGCATCTTAGAAAGTTAACTGGACAAAATGCACACTACAGTAAACATGATAGTGCATCTTAAAAAGTTAACTGGACAAAATGCACAATTCAGTAATGTTATCACGCAAACTTTCTAATGAAAGCCTGTTGTATATACTCCAGATTCTTTAAATTAGTCAAATAATAAATTCAACATGAGGCTCTATATTCAGCAGTAGATCTCTCAAGTGAACTATAATGTGTAAGCAAAACTTTGATTTGTCTTGAACTTTTGAGGTAACTATTTGAATGAATGCAACCCATTAGTGATTCCCAAAATGTGATGACTGAATTGTCGAAAATCCAGACATACATATACTAGGTCTGAGCTTACTATTTGTCAGAATATTATCTTTTCTCATAGGTATGGCAATCGCAGAGTTAGTATATATAATTTTAGGGGTAGTGGGAGCCTTCCCCCCTATGTCAGGATTGTAGGAAGTCTTGCACCCCTACAAAAAGAAATTTAAAAGAAAACAGCAACATTCAATATTCACTCTTCTGCATTTCCAGTCTTTTTTTTTTTCAGAAAGTTAGGACTCAACATTTTGAGTCCCATCATTTCATTAGGTAGCCAGCTTGTAGTTCTATGTATCATGTTTAAAATATACATATAACTAAAAGTTGGCTACTTAAGAGAGCAGAAAAAAATATACTCATATCCTAGTAACTTTCATCAATGGCATAAGGAAAATCATTTTAATGTAAAGCTAACATATTTATGAATATTAGACTCCAGACTGTATTTTTCAGTCCAAGCTGCCAAACTATTTAAATGACTTTGATGACACCAATGCTCATCCACATACATTATAACAAATTTTATTTTAGCATCATCAGCAAATTTTGAATACCATACCTGCTTAGTCAACGAAGTCATGAATATTTTGAATAAAATGGGCCTAAATTTGAGTCCTGGAGGAAGCCTCAAGCTGTTGTACTGAACTTTGATGGACTCAAAATAACTTTCAATGTAAACAATCAGTCTGACAGCAAAAAGTAAATCCAGGAAATAAATTAAGGGTTAATAGCTTGGGTGTCTAGATAACTGATGATAGATTTATGCAGCACAGTACTGAATACCTTCTTTAATATCCAAATATATGATATCTATTATGAATGGCATCTGCTACTTTAGTGTTAAAGTAGATCAAATTGGGAGCACAAGACCTACTGCCTACAACTTCATGATGATTAACACCAATAAGTTCAATTATATTTCTAGGGAGCAACTTTAGAAAGACCCTCTCAATGACATTAACTATCACACTTGTAAGAACTACAGGACACTAATTTAAGGGATCACATCTCCCATAGTTTTAAAAGTTGGTATAATAGCAGATGCATTCCACAAATCTAGAATGCACCAATTATTTAAAGAAAAAAATTAAATAGTACAATAAGTATGAGTAATAGCATTTTTAATAGTTTTAGCATTGACCCTGAAATGTTATGAGGTCCACAAGAGGTACTAATTTTGATAGTGTCCCAAGCTTTACTGACCTTTTAGAGTTGATATTAGTAAACAGTACTTCACACAATTCAACATACAGTGTGTAATAGTACCAAATACCTCTTATAAAATATTACAAACTGCTTCCTTATCTTTAGGTACATGCATGTTATACTTAAATTCCCTAACAGTATCATTTTTGGTTGTTTCATAGTTCACACTTATAGAAGGCCATTTTGTTTTCAGTGGAGAAAACAGCTATACTAGAATGCAATAATCCTGGGTGAACTGTTTTGACACACATTTACACCAGGGTTACCATGTACAATCCTGGACGATTTGGGAGGTGAACATTATTAAGTGCTTGAGAAGGGAGAAATAAACTTTTGTGTCTGCTTAAAAGTGTATATAAGGCTAGGCATCTTATGCTCCTCCTGATCAAATGTCTAGTATTATTCTCATGTTTCCGTGTTCCTAAAAGTGAGAACAAACATTAGCATTCTTCATATGAGTACAAAAGAGACATAATATGGAAGAGTGGATAAGATGCTGAGTATAAATGCCACTATTACTAATCTATGGCAAGTAGACTACAATGGGAACTTATATATACATAGGTGTCCATCTTGTTAAATGTGAAGGTATAAAAATTTAAAATACACTGCTGCAGCCAGATCCACATTTTTTTGTAATAAATGTGCAGGTATGTTGCAGACAGTCCTACATTTTGTCGTGCATCTATTAATAGAACATATGGCTCTCTGGGGCATTTTACTTATGATTGTAGTGTTATTGTTTAGGTGACTTCATGTTTGATCTACCTAGGAAAAACAAACAAGAAACTTAAGAAGTGCAGCTTTCAGCATGATTATAGAAGTTTAGCTAATGTCTTGTCTAAATATGCCAGTTACTGTAAAAAAATGTAAAAGGTTTTTTTTGTATGTGGTAGATTTTACACCTCAACATTTTAATGAAAACAGGGTGGGTGTACTGGAGTTTAAAGAATTACAGTGGCAAATTAAATGTAATGCAACTGTTTTCCTCGTATAAATGAGTATGTCAACTACAAATGTGTTTTAAAAAGGAATAGAAAGCTTGACAAATGGAAATAAGCAATTATTCATAGTATATTAATTGTATAATTTATCACATGACATTGTATAATGCTAGCTTGGTTATATTATAGAGAATGTTTTTAATTGTCTTTAGTCTTATGAAGACCTTTGTGTTGGTCAAAAACACTTACTTGTTAATCAAACTTTTTCAGATGGGTTTTAGCAGAATCATAGAGGTTTCCTTCACTTTCTAAGATTTTTTTCACTTAAAAGATTAGAAATAAAAAGAAAGTGTCTCATTAAATAATTAGCAATGAACATTCACTGTGCTATAATATTTCCTGTTGATTAGTCAATATGTTTAGAGCATAAATCAGTGTCTAACATGACTGTAACTGTAAGTACATTATTAATTAAACACTCATTCACCCTTCAGGTCCCTGATGCATGAAAGATGAATAAAAACAAGATGGAAAACTCAGTCTGGAAGTTAATACAGGGGGTTAAGACTCTAAGATGTTAACAGGCTGTTTCATGTAGTACAGGGTTTATTCCTTCTACCTCCATTTATTTGCCTTCTGTGTGACTGTGAGCAAGTCATTTGATAAAAGTGAATGCTTTTGCACTACTTACATTCTTACAAACACTGCAGTTACGACAGGGTGACTCCTTTAGCTATTGTTTTCTGCAAAATTTCAAGTGTTAATAATAAACCAGTTTTTATGCTTACTAAAATGCTATAATATGTTTTAGCTTGCCTAAATGAAAAACTACAAAAGTGTGGTAGCAACTGTCCCAAAAATATATCTCCCTTATAAATCAAACAGTTTTAATGACCTGTCTTATGTGAGAAGTGTTGCTACCATGGGTGGTTATAAACTTTATTACACCTGATTATTAATTGTGTTGTACATGGTTTGTACTATGATAAATCTTCTCAGGGTAGTCTATGTACTTCCTGCCTAGTTTGTTCAATCCGGCTTGGCCTATACCCAAACATATAAATCTATATTTTAGTCATGTGACAATGCTGTATAGTCATCATTTGATGAGCATATTCTTTTCACACCGACAAACTGTGTGACCTTGACATATTGCTGATCATTTGGCTTAAATAACAGCTATCAGTCATAAACAACACATTCTTTAAAAATGGTGTTTTTTTAAAAAGAGTTGTGTATGATACCAGCTACTGTTCTAGTGATAAAAACATCCAGAAAATCTACTGTGAATATCTCAGACTTCAACATAAAATGTAAAAACAAAATATGTGATTTTTAAATACCCCTGGAAGCTTTTCAACCTGTTATGTATTTAAAAATTATCTAGCACTTGTCCAGGTAACAATGCCACATAGCCATAAAATAAAAAATAACACTATGATCATCGCTACTTGTAGAAAAATGTTTATATGTTTATATAAATGGGAGCAAAAGTGGTTTCCAAAGCAGTTCCTTGAAGCTACATTTCATCATTAACTACATTCTTTGTACTAGCTTCATGAGATGAAGAAGAACAAATCCACAAACATATAGGAATAGGCCTAGACCAATACAAGCCAATGCCTAGAGGAAGTATCCCAATCTGAAGTAGAATATTAACATACAGTGACTATAAATCTGCTATACACATCACAGTTTCCTTGTTAAGCTGTAAATCAGCCATAAATTGTAAGAAGTGCGTAGTATATCAGACACATGTTGAAAATTATTCCAAGAGGGTTTATAACAGGTCTCTAAAGATTCTCTGAGAGAATCTCTACAAGACACATTTGGTCATCCTGGTGAGTTTCTTGTTGTTTTATGAATCATTGGTATAACATAATAATAAGTAGCTGAGGACTGTTAGCCTCCAACTCTCATTTGAGGCTATCAGATTTGACCCCAGGATCAATCCAATACTGCAAAGATTCCTTACTTTGTGACGGAAATTCCATAGTTGCTACACAGTCAATTTTGCAATAAAGTTTTGTCTTCTGATTGCTGCATCAGAGTCACCCTAATATAAAACAGTCACCTTTCTGTTTTTCAGCTAATAGTTAATGTTTTGAAACAAATTCAGCATTCATATAATGGCTACACAACAACATCCTCAACATTGTCTGAAATTGCCATACTTTTTTCAGCAAAACAAAACTCAAACTATTCTCAATTTTAAAAAAAAACTCTTCTTTTTGTTTTTAATTAAAAAATAAAGTAATTCCCAGGGTGACCCAGCAATGCAGTAGCTATAAATGCTATCTCGCAGTGCTTGATTCTCTGGTGTGGTTTCCAGCTTGAGTGCCTTTTGTGCAGAGTTTGTGTATCCTCCTTGTGACTGCAAAGGTTTTCATTAGTATCTTTAGCTTCTTCCCACGTGCCAAAGACATGCTAATAGGTGAAATGGTGATCATACCTCTCAGCCTCTTACAGCATGAAATCTAGACAAAGCCATCAATAATGGGGGACGAAGGCCCAAAAATATGGACACATTTTAAAAATTGCTCTTACAAATAGGGGTGGGAGGGTGGCCTAATGGTTAAGGTGTTTGCCTTACAAACACAAGGTGCAGGGTTTGAGTCTCACAAGGGATAATTGGCTAGGCTTAAAATGGCTTGCAAGGGTAGTTAGCTTAGTACTAACCTATGAACAAACTTAGAAAATTGATAGAATAGCAGGTTTTGCATTAGCATGAATTTTCTGAAAGGTATGAATTCTGAAACTCAAATTTCTGTCATTATTTTCTGACTTTAACTCTCAATGATTTGTAAGAAAACCACAATTTTATGAGAAATTGATCAAAAATATAGGGCAAAAATCTAGACATTCTGTGAAAATCTGCATAGTTGAGAGGTATGCAAATTGGTGATACTCTAAACTGACTGACACTTGAAATGTTTGTGTCTGTGTGTGCATATCTCTCTCTCTGATTAGAAAATTAATGAAATTATTCCACATTGCTCTGTGCATTTAAGTCAGAAATAGAAAATTCTTAAGCTGATCTGACTCAGCGGGTTTCAAGCATTTGATCACTAAGTCAATTAGATGAAAGGGAAATAAACTGATACATTTTTTAAATAACTTCCCCTTTTGCCAAGCATTGTAAGAATGTCCAGTGCATGTTTCAGTGTAAAAAAATCAAACAGTGAGGTGAAGAAGTTTCTCCTTTACCCCACTGTCATGTGATCTTGAATTTAACACACGCACACACGCATTATATATATGGGCCTACTGTTTTTGATTGAATGACCCGAACGTTGACATTCACAACATCGACAGGAAAATGTCAACATTGCAAACACTGACATGCTACTACTGATGCAATGAGTAACATTAGCTCACATTTGCTGCTAATTATATATACTAACTCCAAGATTACACAATATCAGGGAAAGGGCACGTTCCCCTACCTCAATATTGTGCAATCTCACATGCCTGTTGCCAATCTGTTTAGCAGACCGAATTTTGTCGATTGAACAGATGTTGACCATCTATAGTGTCGACAATATTCAGCTCCCCCCACACACAGATTTATATGTGTGTGTGTGTGTGTGTGTGTGTGTGTGTGTGTGTGTGTGTGTGTGTGTGTGTGTGTGTGAGTTTGTCTGTGTGCACACGCTTGTGCCCACTGATAGGCTAGTGTACCACTGATGACTGTTTCTTAACCTTACATACTTTGCTTGCTGGGATAAGCTTTGCTTCCTGGCATCAGCAAACAGGATAAAGTAGGCATTAGAAAATTAATAAAATCATTCCACAGTGTTCTGTAGATGTTACAAATGAAAAGAAATATGCTATTAAGTAATCCAAATTATAATATTTCTGCACATGATTTTTAAACTGTATGAAATTTCTAGTGATGGATTTTTACTATAAAAATTTACATTACACAAAAGGAGGAAAAACGTCCTTTTTATAACAAGCAATGTTTACATATAGCTGGCAAAACTTTGCCTTTTTGCCACTTTAAATAGCCAGTTCTTCATGAACTTAAACTATAACATATATATGCATAAACTGAGGTATAAATACCTATTATGGAACCAAGGATCTTTCATATAGAATGAGAGTACAATTTATTATTTGGTTTCCCATCAAAGATAGCTAACTTCGTAAAACCTATGACTCTTTTATTGCATTCTAGCAGATACTTTTGGCATCTAAGTGAGAAGTTCTTATCCTGATCTGACTTAGCAAAGAGATAGTCTTTGCATTTAAAAAAGTCTATTACTATATCAAATTGCTGCTAGTGTGGAAAAGACTGACTCTGATTTCTATAGCCCTATATTACTTTTCTGATTTATTTATCTTGTTCTATCCATGGATAATCCCAGGGGATTCAGCTTTCCAATTCTTGATGAGTAAAGTTTTATATCCCAGAACAATCAACAAACTAAAATTCAGAACATATTAGAGAGGAACATCTTGGGGGGGCTGGACAAAAGTAAAACAACTAATACCTCAATTTAAGATGTAAGGGATGTTTGTAAAGAAAGGACATTGATCTTGTTTATTCAGTCTAGTGAGATAGACCATATAAAAAGAACACTTGATAGTCTCAGTACCTAAAGATATGGGTAGTATGTATCACTGGACCACATTTCCAGCAATGGGCATCATTCCCCTTTTCTGACTTCTCCAACATGTGGGAAAGAGCATACTATCTATGTAGGATATGCCTTTTATGAATGACTCAGTCTTATTACTACATTTTAACAGCATGAAAATATGTTGTCACTCAAGGTTAATGAGATGTAGAAGGAGATAGTTATTCCAACTACAGCTTAACTTTCTTCTTGTGCCAGTAGTGCATTTTCAGAGCATGCCTGACTAATCTTACACATTTGAACTCTTGACTTCTGCAGCCATAGTTTTATGATATCCATTTGTTTGTGGGTTTATAGGTAGTTACTAGACATGTAATCAATCAGACAATTGAGGAGCCTGTCCCAAATTCCCAACTGATGCAGAGCACTGCCTGGTTAAGTGACTTGCTCAAAGTGACACAGTAGCTAAATGGACGCTGAAGGAATCAACTCCAAAATGTAAGAAGCAGCCTTTCAACAGCTAACAGCCTTAGTCCCCTCTGCTATCTGAAAAAAACTACAACATATATATAAAATATTCAGTGCAGCCAGTTGATCAGTATAATTTTGGGACATAACAGGAACCAGAGTACCCTGAGGAAATCCACAAAGGCATGGGAAAATAGGAAAAACTTCACATAGATACTAACCAGGGGACAGAATTGAACCTCAGGCTCACTGTGAGGCAGATTGTTTACCATTAAGCCGCTATAGTACTTTATAAGGCAGAAACCTCAGATCCTGGAAATCGGAGCATTAATCTTAATCACTCAGCTACTTTTGCTCCTTTTCATATCCATCCTCCCAATTTCTAAACAACTTGCCCTGCTAAGGTATTAGGTTCATAGCTAAATACTAGAATATCATTCTGCAGACTATTGCAAGCATAGCCAATAACCAGAGGTCAGAAACAAATCCTGTAACTTGTATCTGTGAGGTAAAGACCTTAATTATTATGCCAAAACTCCACCCCTCCCAAAATGTGGCCCTGCAACTGTGCCATATCACCTTTCTTTAGGCTAAACCACTCCTGGTAATATATGTTTGACAGACATATATTACCAGATTCAAACATCTGCCTTTTGTCCACCATAATTTACAGAGCTGTGTATTAACTGATTCTGCCACAAGAGATTTAAAAGGACTGCTGTGGGAATAGAACCAACACACAATAAATAGGACTGCAATTACTGACAGTACCTAGACCGCTAACTCTTCAGCTATACCACAGTGCAAGCAGACTGGAATGGTAGCAAGAAGAACAGAGTAGATGAGACATCCCTATCCCTAGCTACAGATTTCAACTCATCCTGCGGATTCCCAGACATTCCCAAACAAGCTGACACTTATAATTCCTACATCGTGTCCCTGATCTACCCAGGGGCCTTCCCTAAAGGGGCTATGTATGGTATACCTTCCACAGGAGGCATCCAGGGGGCAACCTTACAAGGTGACTAGACCACTTTATCTGACTCCTGTCAATCCAAATGAACAATGGCTGTACTCTGAGATCTCCCTGGACTGCTGAACACCTTACAGTGTCATGGAAAGTAAGTTATGCTGCCATTTGAAGGAATCTCATTTCTGAAACTTGTTTTCCAGTTCCTCATCCTTACTTCAATACCCAGAGCTCATAAAACTAGAAAACTAAATGAGGATGGGAACAAAGATGAAAAGGCAAACTGAGAGATTTATCTTGGGCTAGGATACCTGCTAGTAATGCAATTCTCCTGATCCTACTCTACCCTCATATTAAACAATACCCCTCAAGATATCTATACTCATCTGCCTGAGATAGATAAGGTCTGAAAGAAGGAAATGCACTTAATTTTGTAAAATTATTTAATCTTACCGAACCAAATGATCCCTTGCAGTGGAGATTAAACCTGTATACAATATGTTTTTTTTACAATAGCCAGTCATTGCATGCAAGAGGAAAGTAATATACAGCACAAAAATATACAGATATGCCAACCCCACCAGACACTGACCAGAAAGGAACTCTGAATTGAAAAGCTGAAAGGCTGCTTGAAAAACCTCTTCTCAATTGTTTTATCTATAAATCTATGACAGATAGGAATACTGGGAAATAATTGACTATTGCTCCAAGAAGGCAACATGACTAGATATTGAAAATGATGCATTTGAAGGAGCTGAGACACTGTTTTGCATAGAGCATTGAAAAATCAAGATGCAATGCCCATTGAACCAATGGCAAGGTTTTGTATGTGCAGGTTTCACGTGTAGGTGAAATAAGCAAAGGAAATGAAGAGTGTGTACTAATACAGTTCTGTTAGCTACTCAGTCAGCTGCAAGACGTACGTGAGTCATTTGTGTCATTTACATTGCATATTGGTGGTTACAAAGAAAAGTGCGATTTGCCTTCTTTATTCAGAATCACCATGCTGTTGTCTCTTGTACTTACGATCTTAACACAGTATTGGGTAAATACTTGCTCCTACCATGTATTTCAGTTTAAGAGTGGGCTGGGAGAATGTGCAAAAGAAACAACAGCATATGCACACTTCAGCAACAACAACAACAACAACATTTATCATCTGGGTATTTAATAGCAGTGCTATTGTTAACAAGCTCCCAGTGCATCCTTGTGTTTGATCCAAGAAGTAATAACATTGGAGCATTCAAATGAAGTACTGGATCTATGATGCACCTTGTATGTAACATTAGTAAAAGTAGAATAGATCTTTCTGTGGTTATGATTTGCCAGTGTGATTTTCTTTCAGAATAATCCTCTCATCTGAAAGGGAAATGCATGATCAACATTTCCACAACAGTCTTTAGGATCCATCTTGTACTTTACAGAGTCTATGTCCCCAGCATCAAAGAAAATACACACTGATATACTGAACTAGTTATCAATGGAGCCACCTATACTGAAACTGAAGATATAGCAAATTTACTGGTCAACACATTTGACTTCAGTTTTACCCCCTCTTGTCCCCAAACACCCCTCAAGAAATATCCTCACTCATAACTCCCTCAACTATCACTAGAGAACAGGTCCTGAATGCACTCTCCAAGGCCAAGAACACTGCAGTGATGGGCCTCAATAATATCTCAGGCCGCCTCCTTAATAACATGAAACATGACCTATCAGAACAACTAGAATAACTGTTTAACCATAGTCCCCAGAGAGGCATCATGCCAAGTGAATGAAGGACTGCAGCTGTCATCCCACTGCACAAGGGTGGTCCATCTATTGAGCTGGGTAACTACAGACTTATAAGTCTTAACTATTCTCATATCCAAAGCCATGGAAAGAATTATCATTGAAATAAAAAACAATGACATAGGAAATCTTTAGACACTGGAACCAACCCTTTCTGATTTTGCCAAGGGCAAGTCATGCCTATTCAATCTAGTGGATTTGTTCACGAAGATCATTAAAGCAAGGGGAAATGGTGCATGCTACTTATTTTGATCTGCTCAAAGCATTCAACACAATGCCTTACACAGTGATTGCTGACAAATGCACAAAAGTAGTTATAAACCACTATGTCACTGGCTTGGTAGTCTGCTAGCTCACAGATAGGACCAAAGAAGTTAGGATGGGGACTCTACTTCCACAAAAAGGACAGTCCCTAGCAGAGTCACTGAAGGCTCTGTGCTGGGATTGCTTCTTTTTGGTATCTACATCTCTGAAGTCAAGACCAAAATCAACAGCATCTTGCTGACCAAGTTTGCAGATGATTGCAAATTGGGAATCATCATAGAATCCTCCAAAGACACAAATACCCTCCAAGAAGGAAGTCTGACACAGACAAATAACTGGCACCAGAGCCATGATCTAGAACTCAAAGCCAAGAAATGTATGATAGTGCCCTTGGGAAGATGGCTACCCTTGGAAACTACCGTAGGTCAGGGATTTGGGAATGCATGTAGACAGTACCCTGGCCTTTGACTAGCATGTGCCTGTGGTGGTAAGGAAGTAATTCTATGTTGTACAACCTATAAGCAAGGTTATGGCATCTAGGTCCAAGAATGTCATTGTCCTGCTGTACCTACCCTAACCAGACCAATCACTGATTACAACACTGCATTTAGTATGTACCTAACTAGGCATATGTAACAGGAGCATCCACAGAAGCATCAAACAAAAAGAATTGAGGGAGTAAACAATATACACTTTGTAGGCCACCTCAAGGCCCTATCCCTGTGTTTGGTATCCTACATGCTATTGAGAGATAATCTATGCCTGGCTTTCAAAGCATTCTCTGATCGCACTTTAATGGACCTGTTGCACATCCATAAAACAAACAGAATCAGAATTACCCAATCTAGGGACCTAAGTTTCACCTGCAGCATAAACAGGACATGCTGTAGGAAGTTATATTTCTCAGAGACTACCACTTCTCTGGAACAGGGTTCCTATCCATGTCAAACAGAGATTTTCCCTAACTAATTCAAGTATGACTTGATCCAGCAGATGAGGGATAAGAATTTTACCTGTGATCTGGCACCTATGTTTCCAGTAGACAGAAACAGCTTGTAAATGCTTGACCTCCAATGCCCTAGCCTACATATACCCCATTAAACAACCCTAGTGTATAATAATTTACCAGATACATTTGAGATAAATGGGTAGGCTTAAAAATCATCCCCCGGTCACTGGCATAGTAATCATGTGTGAATCTGGGAATTCTGTTAACAGTGCTGCATATATGTTCACAAGTAAGCAAGCGGAACCTCCTCTCCTCAGTTCTATCCATGAAATGCTGGGTAAAGTGCTTATGCAGCCCTCTTGGTCAGTGAGACATTTTATCATGCTTTATTTTAAAGTTTTTGCAGTTTAAAATTTAAATAGTCTTCTTTTATTTGAAAGCTTTTAAAGTTTGATGTCTAAATTATTTTCTAGTACTCAGTCCATTTTATGGCCTGGCCATTTCATTTATCTTGCTTTCTAAAACCAAAAAGAAAAAAAATGTTCCTATAATGTCATAAGTCTTAGGCATGCAACTGACAGAAAGGGATTATTATAAGAAGGTTGCCCAAGAAAGACTTGTTTATGAAACAACATTATCACAGATGAACCAGAACAGAAACTATTAATACAGGAAGGTTATCTAGAAATTTCCCTTTAGAAGCAAGAAGCAAAAACATTGCTATAGCTATTAACTGAACATTAGACAAAATATTTTAGAAGCATCTTGTGGTATGACCAGTTTTCTTTCCTAAGAAAGAAGCTAAAATATTAGTTGGTAATAGATAAATATGCAGCTTGGTTTCTGTGAGAACAAGCTTTAAGTGCTCTCAGACTGTGTAGATCTATATATTAGCTAGTAAATCAAAACAGAATTGAAAATAAATTTCCAAGTACTTAAGACCATAGACTTTAATTTTCCTATGAACTCAAATAACTGCATATTCTTAGTATGTCATACAGATTATTGGATCACAGTCTGAATGAGAGATTGTCATGCCTGGGATATTTGAATATGGTTTGAATACCTCATTAAGTAACAGGGGATCCATCTGTGTTGAATGGGAAATGTAATAAGAGAGGCATTGTAAATTATTGTCTCTCAGCATGGTTAAGAGAATATCATGCCTGGCACTGTGGGTTACAGTTCCTGGGCTTCACTAAGCAATTCAAATGAAAAGGTAATTCCTATCAGATGTGAACTTTTACTCAGACTGGTTAACAGCCGTGAAATTCTTAAGCAACAAACGTAAAATAATACAAGCATTAATGTTTTCAGTGTAAAAGTAATTGTGTATGATGACACTTAAAAGTGTTGTGTCCAGGGGACTTTATTGAAATGGAAAACATTTTTCAGACTAAGTTGGACTCTTCAGTCCTGAAATGACAGATACTATGTCTGACATTTTACAAATGCAATAGTACAATTTGATTATAAAAGCATCAGCCAGATGGACTGCAGTAACATTCTACATTGAGGAGATACAGTGATGTGGGCAACATCTGAAGAATTAAACTTCTGTTTCAGTGGCATATGGATGCATGAAAAATGCACAGCACAATGTTGAGCACATTTGCCCTCCATCTCTAAAGAAAAAAGAAAAAAGACATTGATACATGATACAACTTTTGCTTTACAAAAGTTGATGATGGACAGGCTAGATAATTAAAATTGTGTCCAGCTGTAAATTGTTCAGTAACCTGACATTTTAAAAATAATGTTTTGGATCAAACAGAATTAATTTGGACTGTAAAGTCTCATCCTAATATAAAACATGAGTGTACAAGATTAACATATCGCATGCATAAATCTCAACTTCTTAGTACATAAAAATCTGGACAAAGCCTAAAATAATGGGGGGCAAAAGCCCAAAAAATGACAGATTTTAGATATTGTCCTTATAAACTTGGAAAGTTGATAGAATAAAAGAATTTTTGTTAGCATTCATTTTCTGAAGGATATAAAGTCTGAAATTCAAATGTATATTATTATTTAGTGACTTAAATCCTCAGTGATTTGCTAGAAAATCACAAATTTAATGAGGAACAGACCACACTTACGCATCAAAAATCTGAACATTCTGGCATTCTGCAAAAATCGGAACAGTTGAGAGGTTTGATTGCATATAAGTAGACCCTGTACTTCAAAAAACTCTGCTAGGAGTTGGTGTGCTCAAAAGCAAGATGCTAATGATGTCATTGTACGTTTGGGCTTGGAGTAATACAATGCTACCTTTTGTGAAAGTGCCCATTTACGGAGTAAAGAGATAGGGCTTTTAGTCTGTTTGCAATTTTCTTTGTGAGGAACCTCTGGGATCGATCCAGTTGTTGTAAGTACCAAGTCAAGTGCATTCCAAATGGCGTATTTTATTCAATTATTGGTCTAATGAGGGCTGAGTACAGTGAGACTATAACTTCCTTGGATCTAAATGCTATATAAGCTGTGCCACATAGAATGACTTCTTCAATACTATGGGCAGATGGAGGTCAAAGTTCAGGGTACTGTCTATCTATATACCTAGATCGCTCACTTCTGAGTCTACTCAGGGGTTCTTTGGCTTTTAAAAGGGTATGATAATGCATTTTTTCATATTAAGTTTTAGACCATTGTGCTGGCACTAATCATTTGTCTGATTTAGACCCCCCCCCCCCTGAAGGATACAATGCCTTCTACAACTTTAGACTGCAAAATGAACGGGTGAAAACCAAAGGAGGTGGTGTTTCAATCTATACTAGAGATAAATTCACCTCATGTCTAGTTAGACTGGACTACTCCATAGAGTTACTCCATGTCCAGGTTATGGTGGGTAAGACCCCCATTCAAGTCTTAGCCAGTTATAGTTCCCCTTCCCTGGGTCATGACATCCATGAAGCCTACTTAACCAAACTGAAGACAATCCAAATTTTACCAAACACACTGGTAATGGGGGATTTCAACTATCCCACCATCAACTGGGAAACCTACATTAGCCCAAACTCACTAGCCCAAAAGTTCCTTTATTTTGTGAACTCAAATGCCCTGGAACAAATTACCCATACCCCGACAAGAGGAACAAACATTCTAGATCTGGTCCTCACCAACATGTCAAACAGGTACACTACTGCAACTGTTGGATCCTCAGTTAAAACTAACCATAAATCAGTCACCTTCGAACTGACACTAACACCAGAACTCACAAAGGGTGAAATCAGAACGAAAAACGTCACCATGGCAAAATATACTCTCCTAGGTGAAGGTATAAATGCATTCTAAGCCCCACCCAAGCTGAAAGTAGCAAGTACGCCAAAGGTTACACTAAAACCCTGCACAATCACTTGCATAAGAGTATAAAATTGTCTGTACTAGAAAGAATCAAAGCCAGAGCCCCAAGTAAAAACAAGCTGTCATGGTGGGCATCCAGCATCAACAAACTTTACAATAGATGCAAAAAGTTACTGCCCAGGAAAACAAAGGCAAAGCCCTAACAATGGAAAAGCACCCTCCTCAGCCTCAACCGGCAAATAAGACAACTTGTCAAATCCTCCAAGCGCTCCTTTTAGAGAAATGTAGCAAGTACTGCCAAGGATAACCATAAGGCCTTTTACAGCTATGTACATAACCTAAAGGGCAGGACCCAAGCATGTGCAGAACTAGTGGCGAACAGTATGACACACACTGACCCTGCAGAGATAGCAAACCTCCTAGCGGATTGGTTTGGTGAAAATTTCCCTCCCTTACCCCCTCCTGACTTACAACAAACCCTCTCTCAAACTCCCACCGCCACCCTGCATATCTGAAGAGCAGGTCCTCAAAGCCTTGTCCAAGGAAAAAAATACAACCTCTATGGGACAAGATGACATCCCAAGATGTTGTCTAAACAGGCTAAAACATGAACTAGCAACACCACTAAGTACCCTTTTCAATCATAGTCTAACCACAGGCTTTATTCCTGCGGGATGGAGAACAGCAACAGTTATTCCCCTCCACAAAGGTGGCCTAGCAAAAGACCCAGGGAAGTACAGGCCCATAAGCCTGACCAGCTCATCTGTAAGGCCATGGAACATATCATTATGGGCCTCATAAATAAAGACATAGGTGACCTCCAAACCCTGGCTCCTAACCAATTTGGCTTCATGAAGGGCAGATGTTACCTGTTAAATCTGGTGAATTTCTTTAAAAGTGTGACCAAGGCCATTAATGAGGGTAAATCTGTGCACATAGCACACCTCAACTTGGCAAAGGCTTTTGACAGAATCCCACATTCAGGCATTACCAATAAACTTAGCAAACTGAATGCAAACCCCTTCATTGTAAGCTGGGTTACCAACTAGCTTACAAACCAGACATACATTATCAAAGTGGGTGACTCCACATCAACCAGCAGATCTGTTACAAGCAGGGTGGCACAGGGATCAGTGCTGGGACCCCTTCTGTTTGGTATATACTTCTCAGAAGTTCAGGTCAAAACTAAGGGTTTGTGGCTGAGCAGGTTTGCACATGACTGCAAATTAGATGCAATCATTAAATCCCCAAATTATGTCAGTATACTTCAGGAGGGTCTTACACAGAACAGTGACTGGTGGTTTAGTCATGATCTTAAACTGAATGCAAAGAAATGCATCATCATTCCTTTTGGCACAAGCAAAGTCCCTTTGCACTATCAAATGAACAACAATATCCTAAGTACCCATGAAGTGGTAAGGGATCTCAGATCACAAGTTGACTGCGACCTTAACTTCAACCACCATGTGTGTACTTTAGTAAGGAAAGCTTTCTATGTAGCACACATGATTAATAAAGCCATCACCTTGAGAGCAAAAGAAGTTATAACCCCCTATACTGCACTTATCTGGCCCATAATTGAGTATAATGCCCCATTCTAAGCACATACAAAAATTAGATACACCTCAGAGGTTTCTAACAAAGGAGATCAAGGGCCTTCAAGATCAAGGGCCTCCAGCATGGGCCATACACAGACCGACTAAAGTCCCTGTCTCTATACTTCGTATTGTATGGACTTCTTAGGGGACACTTATGACTGTCTTACAGAGCAATCCTATGCCTGTCTTACAGAGCAATCCAAGACCTAAACCTAATGAACTTGTTGCATATCCAGAAATCAAATGTGCCTAAGGCTACCCATTCCAGGGACTTAAATGGCCTGCAACTTATGTAGGACATGCTGGAGGGACAGATTTATCATGCAGGGACTGCCACATATTCGGAACAGGCTACCAATTCATGTGAAACAGAGTACTCTATGACACTATTCAAGAGTAACCTGGACAAGTGGATGGTGTACCATAAATTCTTACAGGGGATAGTGACCACAACCTTTCTGGATGTGGGCAGTCATTACTAAATGCAGTCTTGGATGTTGACTAGCACTTCTATGGTATTACATTGGGTTGAAACAGCTAGGCTTAAAATGACCTCTGGATTGATCCTATGATCCTATATCTACATCATTGGAGGATTTGATGATTGCTCCTAGCTTGCAGTTATCAGCAAACTTTGTCAACCAGAGGCCTTCCACATTAGGCTTGACTTCAAAGTAGTATATTCCAAACAGGAGTCATCCCAACACTGAGCCCTATGGTGCACCACTAGTAACTAGCCTCATGCTGGATATAAATTCACCCACTTTAACCTCCTATGTCCTGTCAGTGAGCCAGTTGGCTATCCATCTGGTAATGTAGGGATTTATGCCCAGTTTTGTGAGTTTATTTATAACAACTGAGTGTGGGATTGTGTCAAATGCCTTGGCCATGTCAAGGTATGTGGTATGTATTCTTTTACACCCATCGATGGCCCTAGTGACTCTTTCAAAAAAGCCCACCAGATTTAGTAGGATTGACTTGCCCTTGTCAAAGCTCAGTTGGGTTGGGTCCAGTGTCTGGAGGTTTCCTTTGTTATTATTTGTCATGTCCATGATTATTCTTTCCATGGCCTTACAAACAGGACTAGTTAAACTTATGGGTCTACAATTACCCAGGTCAGTTGATGGTCCAACTTAGTACAGAGGGATGACTGTTCCTGTCCTCCACTCTATCTGGACAAAGCCAGTCCAGAAACTGTGGTTAAATACAGATCCTAATGGGCCTGATTGTTCTGGTTCAAGCCATTTAAGAGGCAACCTGGCATATCATGGGGCCCCATTGAGGCCATGTATTCAGCTTTAGAGAGCACAGTGGCAACCTGTTCTTTAGTGATAATTGGCAGGAGAATGGTGGAGGGTATTTCTTGGGGGAGGACTGTGGGTGATGGGGTGTGAAATTTGAGCTGAATTTATCAGCCAACAGGTTTGCTATATCTACAGGCTGAGTATAGGTGATGCTGTTCACAACTAATTCTGCACATTGTTGGGTGCTGCCATTAAGACCGTGGACATAAATAAAAAATACCTTATGGCTATCCTTAGCTTTGGAGGCTATTTTTGCCTCAAAGTCTGCTTTCAGAGTCTTGACTAGTTCCTTGATTTCCTTATTGTGACTAATGAGGGACATTTCTATTTATTTATTTATTTATTTATGTATTTACATTTGTTTACCAGGAAATTCCGACTGGTCACAGGTCCTTTTTCAACTGAGGCCCGGGGAGAAAAGCGCCACAGAAAGACATGGTAGATGGTAAACTGTAACAGTCAAGCTATGAATACAGTAGAGGTGATCATGACATGGAGAAATACAGGAGCAAATTAGGTACATTTGAGTAGTAAGCTCTAATTGCAAACATTGAGAAATAAGAAGTAAAGCACAGTACTACAAATTTTCAACAGTAACCAGATCTGTTGTGCACATTCCCTCATACTTCTCAATAAGGTTTTTGTTCTTTTGTTGTATAACCTATTAATACCAGGGGTCCACCAGGGTGGCTTGTTTTTGCAGTTTGACCTGGGCTTATTTTGGTCTGGCACTGCTGTTTTTATGTAGTAGTTTTTTATGGTTGTACAGGGCTTTTGTGTACACCTCTATATAGGCTTCTGTGGTTTCTGGGTTTGGGGGAGCTTGGAAACTGTCTATGCCATCACTTAATAGAAGGTAATTTGCCTTAAAAAAGTTCTTAAAGTTTTTGGAGTTAAGTGGGGTTTAGTTTTACTTTTATTTCATGGGAGACTGCTTTGTGATATGATCATACCAGTGAAGATGTGGGTAGTGCTCACCCGTATTTGTATCCTTAGTGGGGGTGCAGAGAAGCTGCCCCAGAACATTTGAGTTTACAAAGTCAAGAAATCTTTTGGCGAGGCGTGGCTAGGATGCTGAACTGATAGCTGCACTTCATTTCAGCTCTCTTACCTCAATACAATTCCTGACAGGAATTTTACAAAATAATATTTAATTTGAAGAAATTTTTATTACTAACTTATTTCTAATAACTCTGAGCATCTATAAGAAAAATTTTATTGTCAGAACTTGAATAATTCCTGTCAAATTAATTACTGGAAAATCAGCACCAATATCAGCTTTACAGCATGAGTCATCTAAGGAATACAGCACAAGACTCTTCTCTCAAAAAAGACCTGCAGTCTCTCATTACAAATATACAGGAACTTACAATAAAAATAGACAAGATGGACAATAAAATAGATGCTTTTAAAGAAAAGTGCTCACAACAACTGGAACAGCTTCAAGAAATGTTTACACAGCAGAAAGGACAGATATCACTTATTGAACAGTCATTAAGTGACATTGACACTAGAGTCCAAATAGAAGAACAACAAACTGAATTCTTACTTCAACAGAATACATATTTACTAGAAAAGCTTGATGATATGGAAAACCGAACAAGAAGAAATAATATTAGAATATATGGTCTACCAGAAAAATCTGAAGGGACAATATGATAAACTTTCTTACCACCTGGATACCAGATGTAACAAAAATACCTGAAGCTCTTTCATATGGTATAGAACGGCATAGATCACTAGCAGCTTCTGGAAATGCTTCTTCTCCGGTAAGAACAAGCCGAGATCTATAATTGTGAGACTTTTTCTACACAAGATAAAGATCTTATATTAAGAAATGCTTGGGCAAATTCTCCCATCAAATACAATGATTCATTAATAAGATTTGACAATGATTATTCTACAAAGGTGGTTTCAAAAAGAAAAGAATTTCTACCAATAAAAAACCTTGAAGAAAAAGCAACTGAAAGTCCATCTTTTATTTCCAGCAAGACTGAAAGTTTTTCTACCAAATGGAATAAAAATCTTTGAAACAGTAGATTCAGCAATAAAATACCTTACCAACAACAACATCCTAACACATGAAGAATCTATGGACTGGACAATAAGTACAATCAAGAGAAATGCTGAAGTAAATAATTGGAAAACTGTTGAGCAAAAGAAAAAAACTAAAGGACAAATAATCTTACATATGTTATATTCTGTAAAAATCTAAATAATAATACTAACAACAAAGAGAAAAGTTCTTACTGTCTTCAAGTTACACCAAAACAGGTACTGTTTTCAATTATATTTTAAATGTCAAAATTAGCATAAATGTAAATACATTTATCTCAAATCACATCAATATACTAAGCATAATTTAAACATTACTCTATTTTTCATTATTATCCATCTATTATTTTCATATTCTTAATCAGAGTAATCAATGCATAATAATGTTCCCAAATAGTTTATTTATTTATTTTCTCTCTTTGTGTTTTGTTGTTTTATTTTTCTCTTCTTTTATAAAATCTTCATTAACTTATAATACTTTAATCAGTATATGGTTATATTGCTTAATAGGTATAGTAATGGCTGCTATATAACTTATTATCAGTTACATCCCTGATAGTATTACTTTTATAAGTTAAAAGTGTCCCTGTTTGGATAAACGCTAATGCTGGGCAGAAATGTGTTGCTTTTGAAATGAAGTATTTCAGTTAGGATGTATCATAAGACTACTTTAAATAATCTTAAAAGATGTTCTGCCTTTGACCCATATGCACATACTGATATAGTCCAGTGAAAAATATGTTTTAAGTGATATTTTGAGGCTATAAGTCATGTGTGTTGTGGCTCAGACATCCGAGTTGAAAGATGCTTGTGACTAGCTTAGATATCCTGTTGTCTTTTCTTTTGTAGAGAAATAAGGCATAGCATGTTTAAAATGCAAAGTTTGACAGTTGTGAACACTACTCCGTAAACTAGAGTGCTCGCATGCACACTACATGAGTTTGTCACCAAATAAGAGGAGGGAAAAGAAAAAAGAAAAAACACATACCTTTTCCTGCTTGGTTCTCGAGACAATTTAACAGCCACAAACATCACTAGAAACTTGAGTTACTTATTGCTTGTCGCATTTACTTGTGTACGCCATCCCCTGACTCTTTCTAATTGACGTCTAGTCAGAAAAAAAGCTAGGTTCACATTTAAAGATACAGAAACCTAAATTCCTTCTAAGGAAACATAAATAATATAAAAGGTTCATATAAATATACACAGATATTTATTTTTGAAGCACTTTCAGTTTATGGCTACTGATGTCTTCTAGCACCTTGATAGATAAGGACATATATCTGCTTGTCTTTCTATCAGTTTAGATTTCCAGACATTTTAGCTATCCCTTACTATGTTTTATACAGCAGAGTTTAAAAGGCAGAAATTAATCATCAGCAAATAAAATCACTGCTGTTTTACAAATTCTCTAAAGAAACTAGTAAATGTCAAGCAACTGGCAGGTTTGTTTTGGGGAGGTTGCCATTTCCCACGCTGGTGCTCCTGCAGAATACTACTGATGTCCTGCTGCCAAGGTATGCCCTCGGGTGGGCAGGTGGGATGCAACAAGAAGGTTGGATGTGCATTTGGCAAATCAAACATTTAGATGGCGGTATGGTATACTAGATGGAGAAAGTGGAAGCAATGATTGTATAGGCAACTATAATGAGTAACATAACAACAGTGGATTTGACCCGGTGTGTCAATTATACAATGTTTATATCCCATGTGGCTTTGGGCTTTGTCAAACATCTGTGTTCTACACACATATTGTGTTGGATCTGATTTGAGTGGAAGGGGAGAGGCTTAGCCCACACCCTAATTTGTTACTGGGTTGCCATGCATTATGGGCATGAAAAAAAAAAAAAAAAAAAAAAAAAAAAAAAAAAAAAAAAAAAAAAAAAAAAAAAAAAAAAAAAAAAAAAAAAAAAAAAAAAAAAAAAAAAAAAAAAAAAAAAAAAAAAAAAAAAAAAAAAAAAAAAAAAAAAAAAAAAAAAAAAAAAAAAAAAAAAAAAAAAAAAAAAAAAAAAAAAAAAAAAAAAAAAAAAAAAAAAAAAAAAAAAAAAAAAAAAAAAAAAAAAAAAAAAAAAAAAAAAAAAAAAAAAAAAAAAAAAAAAAAAAAAAAAAAAAAAAAAAAAAAAAAAAAAAAAAAAAAAAAAAAAAAAAAAAAAAAAAAAAAAAAAAAAAAAAAAAAAAAAAAAAAAAAAAAAAAAAAAAAAAAAAAAAAAAAAAAAAAAAAAAAAAAAAAAAAAAAAAAAAAAAAAAAAAAAAAAAAAAAAAAAAAAAAAAAAAAAAAAAAAAAAAAAAAAAAAAAAAAAAAAAAAAAAAAAAAAAAAAAAAAAAAAAAAAAAAAAAAAAAAAAAAAAAAAAAAAAAAAAAAAAAAAAAAAAAAAAAAAAAAAAAAAAAAAAAAAAAAAAAAAAAAAAAAAAAAAAAAAAAAAAAAAAAAAAAAAAAAAAAAAAAAAAAAAAAAAAAAAAAAAAAAAAAAAAAAAAAAAAAAAAAAAAAAAAAAAAAAAAAAAAAAAAAAAAAAAAAAAAAAAAAAAAAAAAAAAAAAAAAAAAAAAAAAAAAAAAAAAAAAAAAAAAAAAAAAAAAAAAAAAAAAAAAAAAAAAAAAAAAAAAAAAAAAAAAAAAAAAAAAAAAAAAAAAAAAAAAAAAAAAAAAAAAAAAAAAAAAAAAAAAAAAAAAAAAAAAAAAAAAAAAAAAAAAAAAAAAAAAAAAAAAAAAAAAAAAAAAAAAAAAAAAAAAAAAAAAAAAAAAAAAAAAAAAAAAAAAAAAAAAAAAAAAAAAAAAAAAAAAAAAAAAAAAAAAAAAAAAAAAAAAAAAAAAAAAAAAAAAAAAAAAAAAAAAAAAAAAAAAAAAAAAAAAAAAAAAAAAAAAAAAAAAAAAAAAAAAAAAAAAAAAAAAAAAAAAAAAAAAAAAAAAAAAAAAAAAAAAAAAAAAAAAAAAAAAAAAAAAAAAAAAAAAAAAAAAAAAAAAAAAAAAAAAAAAAAAAAAAAAAAAAAAAAAAAAAAAAAAAAAAAAAAAAAAAAAAAAAAAAAAAAAAAAAAAAAAAAAAAAAAAAAAAAAAAAAAAAAAAAAAAAAAAAAAAAAAAAAAAAAAAAAAAAAAAAAAAGGGGGGGGGGGGGGGGGGGGGGGGGGGGGGGGGGGGGGGGGGGGGGGGGGGGGGGGGGGGGGGGGGGGGGGGGGGGGGGGGGGGGGGGGGGGGGGGGGGGGGGGGGGGGGGGGGGGGGGGGGGGGGGGGGGGGGGGGGGGGGGGGGGGGGGGGGGGGGGGGGGGGGGGGGGGGGGGGGGGGGGGGGGGGGGGGGGGGGGGGGGGGGGGGGGGGGGGGGGGGGGGGGGGGGGGGGGGGGGGGGGGGGGGGGGGGGGGGGGGGGGGGGGGGGGGGGGGGGGGGGGGGGGGGGGGGGGGGGGGGGGGGGGGGGGGGGGGGGGGGGGGGGGGGGGGGGGGGGGGGGGGGGGGGGGGGGGGGGGGGGGGGGGGGGGGGGGGGGGGGGGGGGGGGGGGGGGGGGGGGGGGGGGGGGGGGGGGGGGGGGGGGGGGGGGTGGGGGGGGGGGGGGGGGGGGGGGGGGGGGGGGGGGGGGGGGGGGGTGTGGGGGGGGGGGGGGGGGGGGGGGGGGGGGGGGGGGGGGGGGGGGGGGGGGGGGATTTCATTATGGTTTAAACCCAGGATGTATTCTGGAAATTCACAGGTAGTGTTCCTTATGGGGGCCTGTCTAATATGGAAAGATTTCCATTGTGTTAATGAGTCTAAGCTGTTTTGTTAACCCTTTAAAGGGGTTTTCTTCATGGATCCCCTTCCTTGTTTTCATTTAGGGGCAAGTGAATGTCTTATGAAAGAGGAATGGTGAAATTTTGAACTGGGAGGGAGTAATGAGCTGAAACAGGAAAGTCTAAATTTAAAAGCTTATAGTTGTGTAGAATATTCTACATTGTTGGTTCCATAGCTGTCTTTACGTTATGCACCACAGCTTTGCAGGTTATTTTTGATCTAGTGCTTGAGTAGCTGATCCTTATTGTGACTAATGAGGGACATTTGTATTTATTTATTTATTTATTTACATTTGTTTACCAGGAAATTCCGACTGGTCACAGGTCCTTTTTCAGCTGAGGCCCGGGGAGAAAAGCGCCACAGAAAGACATGGTAGATGGTAAACAGTAACAATCAAGCTATGTATACAGTAGAGGTGATCATGACATGGAAAAATACAGGAGCAAATTAGGTACATTTGAGTAGTAAGTTCTAATTACAAACATTGAGAAATAAGAAGTAAAGCACAGTGCTACAAATTTTCTAAACAGTAACCAGATCTGTTGTGCACATTCCCTCATACTTCTCAATAGGGTTTTCGTTCTTTTGTTGTATAACCTATTAATACCAGGGGTCCACCAGGGTGGCTTGTTTTTGCAGTTTGACCTGGGCTTATTTTGGTCTGGTACTGCTGTTTTTATGTAGTAGTTTTTTATGGTTGTACAGGGCTTTTGTGTACACCTCTACATAGGCTTCTGTAGTTTCTGGGTTTGGGGGAGCTTGGAAACTGTCTATGCCATCACTTAATAGAAGGTAATTTGCCTTAGAAAAGTTCTTAAAGTTTTTAGTGTTAAGTGGGGTTTAGTTTTACTTTTATTTCATGGGAGACTGCTTAGTGATATGATCATACCAGTGAAGATGTGGGCAGTGCTCACCCGTATTTGTATCCTTAGTGGGGGTGCAGAGAAGCTGCTCCAGAACATTTGAGTTTACAAAGTCAAGAAATCTTTTGGCCTGCCCAAGTAGACTCCAGAGAATTTTTCCTCAGGCAGACAGTAAGTGTTGGAGGTGTGAAGGGGAAGAAAGCAGTGCGGTGATTTGGCAGACTTTAAGGATTCCCTGCAGGATGCACTGGCAGAGATGCTGGATGGGCAGATTGGTCTGATGAGGGATATGATTTTTCTGAGCTATGATACAAAATAGGAATTGCCCAGACATGGTAAGGCCTTGCTGTGTTTAATAAATATGGCTGCCAAAAAAGCAATTACTAGAAAATGGAATCAAAATCTAAACCAACTATACTGGAAATAGTGAATATAGTAACAGGGATGAAACAACTGGAATTGAGATCTTTGGAAAAGGTTAGGAGCAAACTATGCAGGAAAAATGGGAATTACGGGAACAATACATACAAGGGAGGAAAGAGGTCTAAAAGGTGGCAGGGCTTAAATGAGCTATGCAATGTGTTAGTGAGAAAGACTGGGTAGATTATAAGTGATGTATAATGTTTGCAACTGGGAGTATGTCAGTATGGTTTGTGATGTAAAATGCTTGCAACTAGAATTGTGTCGTTGAGTTTTCTTTTTCATTTATATAAATGTATGATTGCCCATGTAGTAACTGAAGGTTTAATAAAGATGTTTCTTGTTTAAAAATAGGCAGAAATTAAATAATTTATGTAATATTGCTTAGCTTATATGATATATAGCAAGATATGTGAAGCATAATGTTTGTGATGTTAATATACTTTGATTACTTTAATATGAATGTAAATTTACCTATGTCACAAGTGATAATTCAATAAAGGTGTTTGAAAAAAAAAATAAATCTTTTGGCCTGCATGTTTGTGGCCATGTATGTCTCCAAGTTAATGGAAGGGTAGTTGAAGTCACCCATGAGAATGGTATTGTGCCTGGATAGTGCTTCAGGTATGGTGTAGGTGTTTCCTGGTTCATGGTCTGGGGCCTGTAACTAGTAAGAATATGGTAATGGATTTTTCCCATTGTTAGTTGGACATGGAGTAGCTCAAGCATGTTATATTGTTTGAACAGCCTTGAGGTGTGCTTATTCTTCATGTAGATACACCTCTTCCTTTTGTTTTTTCATGTTCAGTGGGTGGTCGAATGTATGAATGGTGCTATATGCACAGCCAGAGTGCTATCCATGGCTTTGAAACATGTTTCAGTAACTGCACAGATACCAGCACTCTCCAGAGTGAGGTGAAACACAGGTGTTAAATGATACTAAACAATTTTTACAAACTTTATATGATTTTAGTGTGATGAATGATATACATAACATATTGTTGGTTACAATGGATGCTGTTTCCTTGTTTACGGTTATCCCGCACCAACAAGGGATAAGCATGGTTCATGATTTTTTGATGAACAATAGTGGCTATGAGGTCAAGGACATGGATCTGATTTCTATGTTTCTTCAGACCATCCTTGAAAATAATATTTTCTTTTTGAGGAACAGTTATATCTGCAGTGGGGTGGCGTAGCTATGGGCACTCCTTGTGCCAATAGCTAAGCCAGCATAGTTATGGCTCAGTGGGAGAGACATTATGTTTTAAATCAACACCCTTCAGTGAGATTCTACTGCAGATTTGTAGATGATCTTTTTCGGCTGTGGGATGGCTCAGAATCAGATCTGTTGGATTTTGTTAATCACTTGAATACCACTACTGATTTTTTCTGTTTTATTTATTTATTTGCACTTGGTTTACCAGGATAGTCCATTGGGCTAAAAGAACTCGTTTTCAATGGAGTCCTGGGGAGAAAAGGTCCAAAAACAAGTAGCAAGGTTACAATAAGATATTTGGTTACAATTATACAATTACTATGGACTAGTAAAAAATGAAGGAAACTTAGAAATACAACAGACTAGTGAACAAATATATACAAATATTACAATCTTGTATAGCTGAAAATAAAAAAATTACAATATAGAAACTGAGAAGCTTTTACAACTTAGGGTAGGTTACACTTGATGTATCTTTCATGCATTCAGGATGAATAGCTTAATACAAGCAAGAGAAAGATATATGAGCTGACATAGAATTTTTCAATATAGAAACTAAGAAGCTTTTTCATCTTAGGGTATGTTACACTTAAGAGGTACCTTTCAAGTATTCAGAAAAAATAGCTTAATACAAGCAAGAGCAAGATCTATGAGTTTAGGAGAGTATGTGGAAATTCCCATTATGAATAGGGGAGGAGAAGTGGAAATTCCCATTATGAATAGGGAGGAGATTATCTGGGGTGGGAGCAGGAGCATTCCCACTGGGAAATTAGGTGAGTAAAGGGATTTTTTGAACGAGAAATGATTTGTGATAGTACGAATGGATGGGGGTAAGGAGTTCCAGAGATGAGCTAGACTTTAGGATAAGAGATTTTTTCCAGGGGGACGAATTGGTTTATACAATTCAGTTAGGTTTTGGTTGTTAGATCTTAGTATTCTATCAGGGAGGTGCATTTTAAAGGTAGAGGAAAGGAAGGGGCAGAGGGAAGGATTGAAGCTGAGCTTGTTTGCAAGAGTCAGTTGGACGTAGGTGAGGTGATTGGGTAGTTCTAACCATTTACATTTGTGGAGAGCCAAACAGTGGTGTGAGGAGGACTTATGGGAGGTAGCAAACTTGGCAATTTTGTTATAGTAAGAGGAGAGTTGTGTTTTGAGTGAAGATTGTAGGTTAATTAGTGGTGGGGCTCCATAGAGGAGGGAGGGGATGAGAAATGTGGTAAGGTGAATTTGGTGGAGGGTGTAAGATAACAATTCTGTCGGTAGAGCATGCCAAGTTTTTGGTGGTTTTTTTTATATTTAATTGAAGGTGGAAATTGAATTTAAGCTTTTACATATAATTTTTCTGATGTGAACATAGATTTTTTAGATGTCTCTGTTTGTAAGGATGATCTACAGAGATTTAGTTCAACATTATACAGGACGTCATGTAGGAAAAACACACAGTTACAACGAGATAGCATGCACCCACATTATATTTTTCAAAACATCATGATCCCACCCAGTTCGGTTTTGTAAAAGGCAGATCCTGCCAAGGCTGTCCACACTGCCTACTTGGACTTGGATAAAGCCTTTCCATATGTCACAAGATGGGTAGCAAACTACAACTGGTGCGGAATCATGGCCTCAAACTTAACCCACTGAATAGAAGAAGTAATCAGAGAGAGAGGGGGGGACTCGAGTCGTCAGACTCCTCCTTTGACAACCATGTTGCCAAAGTGTGGTCTGAAAGGCATTCTACCTTGCCCATCTCATCATGAAGGGATTCTCATCCAGATCAAAGGGGGTCATTGTACCTCTATAATCCTCCCTTGTCAGGCCCATGATTGAATATAATGCTCCATTTGGGATGTATCTCACCGGCACATGCAACAACTGGAAGACCCCAGAAGTACCTCACCAAGAGGATCATAGGTCTCAAACATGTGCCTTATCCAGCTAGATTAAAGAAACTCCAGCTCTATTCAGTAGCATACCGCCTGCTCAGAGGTGATTTGTGCCTAACATATAGGGCCATGTCCAACCAAGAACTGATGGACATGCTCCATCTCAAAAAATCCATATCCACCAGAACCTAAAGATTTCAACCTCTGCACAAATATGAATAGGACATGCTGGAGGGATAGATTCATAACACAGAGGTTACCCATACTCTGGAACAAAATCCCAGTTCATGTGAGACAGAGCCCTTCATTGGCACTGTTCAAGAAAACTCTCGATGCATGGATGGAGTCACCTCAGTGTCACTACTAGACAGAGGTATAGTTTACTAAATAATGGGGTCCCACATGTGTCACTACTAGAGGCGCAACTATATATTCACTGTTGGCTAGGCTTATAAATGCCCCCGGGCAGATAGCCTAGTACACTACTATGAAACTAACTATGAAACTATGAGAGGTCAGGGGATGCGTATCTGCGGATTAAACAATAATGATGAGAAATTCAACTATAATATGGACAGGTTTAAACAAGAACTTGGCTCTAGGGGATATAAAAAGGCTGAAATAGACTATAATGTTGGGCAGTGCGTAAAACAAAGACAAGGGAAGGGTAGGGCTTATTTTAATGAACGGCCTTTACAGAACAGATATACTCTGTGTATTTAAGTATCACTTGAGAAATAAATTAACCAGTGAAAAAGCACGTGAAATGTGCATTCTGAGTAATTTAAGGGTCTACCTGCCACGTAAAACAAAAACACCAGGCAAATCAGATTTCTTAAAACAGAAAATAAAATGAAACAGGTAAAACAGAAAGCAGATCTATCAGTTTAAGCAACTCATAGAAAAATAGATCTCTTTCCTCAGCTGCAGAGAGTCAGCATTTCACCATCAGCTTTCCATAAGTACCTTATTTCCATACTTGGCAGCATACTCATTCTATGTTGTTTTGGACTACTATGAAATATTTAATCAATAACCGATGCCTGGGTGTGGGTAATGCTGGATTTACCCACGTTTGGTGTGGTTTGGTCACAAGGGCGAAGTCCAGCATTACCCACACCCAGAAGTGGGTTATTGCTATTATACAATGACATTATTTAAGAAAAAAAAATGCTTACTTTTCTTAAATAATATCCTTGTATAATGATGCCATGCTGTCCTTCGCCTCTGGACAGCTCCACGTTGCCATTGATGATGTACTGCGCGTGCATTTGGAACTTGCATTCCCACACATACCCAGTACATCAGTGCTCGGGAAAGTAAGCAGCGGAGAAAAGAAGATCTCCGTTGCTACGCTTGTTTTTTTTTTTTTTTAAACCCTTAAAATTAAAGAATATATCAATGGAAAAATGTCTGGGGGACCAGACCTTTTTCCATTGTATATTCTCAACGGGCATGCTGGTTGGGCTGGCCAATCAGCGTGCTCGTTTTACGATGTTACTGGCCAGTCATTGTATAATGTATCCATAATTTGCATGTTTTGTGTAGTATCACAAAATAGCACTATGTCACCTTGATCTATCATGCATCTCTGGAAAACCGTAGAAGAGAAGAATTATTTTCTATGTCTATTTTGGGTCTTTCTTGCATAGTTACAGAAATATAGCTCTTTGCCTGGCCATAATGCTAGTAATTGTTGTCAAATAAAATACATTTTCTTTCTAATTTGCAATATAGAATCAGTGTCATCAAGCAGACATTTTATAGTCAAACCAGTGCACAGTCCATCAGCTGCCAAAAAATGTCATATTTTACATTTTATTGTAACTCACATAAGTTTATATGATAGTAGGTTAGTACTAGGCTAACTGCACTTGCAGGCCAATTTTTTGTAAATCATATGAGGTGTGTTTTTAATACAGTATTTTTTTTATAAAACCTATCAGAAAGTAATGATTTCTTGGCTTCACATATTCAGGAACATGGAAATTAGCTGGCCTCCTGATGCTTAGCACTGAATGAGGCAAAGCTACATTTCCCATATATTACGGGGTAGGTCTAAAAATAGTACTAACTTTCATAACTGCTTTACAAAACATTTATATCTCAGAATGTCTTCACATTACCCTCCATTCTTTAATGTAATTTCTTGCATATCACATTTTATTTTTGCATTAATAATATAAATGTGGAAATACGGCACCTTTCAGAATGTTTTTCAAACAGTCCTTAATAACTCTAGTCCTGTACATCCCACTCTGACCATTTTACTCTGCGTGCTTAAGAGATCTTGTTATTGTTTAGATGCCACTTGCTGACTTAGTTAAAAGGTATGTATCTGTACTAGGACTTCAGAAATTAGACTTTGAAGTCACTGATGAGTACACTTATCTCAAGAGTGTAGGGAAGGCATGAAGATGAGTATACCCATTCATTATACATAGGATCCTTTATTTCTGGACAACTATATTCATCTAGGAAGCAATGAGTTAAGATTTCTTTAAAGCAGCATTCAGTCTTTGTCAGCCATATGGTTACGGTTATCGGTACAATCAGTCATCCCTGAAGCAACTTTTATTTGTTCATAGCTCCCAGCATAACTCAGATAGCTGATCAATCGCATGTCAGTCTACAGTGAAATGACCCTTTCTATGTTCCCTCAGAATGTTCTTCTCAATAAAATAAACACAGGTATCCCTATTTAAAATGTATACTTTCATTTCAACGGAGAATTAAAAGCCCTGACATAGACTATGCAGTAGGACAGGAAGGAAACATATACATATATAGACATGAGACTTGCAATAGCAGCATAATAGGTGGTAGTTGATCTAAATATAGAAATGTAGGCAAATCATTGTTAAAAAACAGCAAGGGCAAGAGAAGTGATGAAAAGCATCATCAGTAAAGAACAAGAAGGTACAATTCCTTTTTACAAACATTTTATAAAATCCCACCTAAAACATTATGTGGAACTCTGGTAGTTTCCTATTAATATGGCTAGAGTAGGATACAGGATGTCATAAGGGATGCAACTAAATACTATACAGTCTAGTTATCTAAAGAGAAACTGTAACAAATAAAATGTATAGTTCAGAAAGAAAGGACGCATAAGGTAAAACATGATAGAATGGAAAGCTTTCCTGTCCTTTTCAATTGTAGCAAACCGCTAGCCACAGATGTAACAAGCGGCTGCTACAATTTATGATACACACATTTCAGAATACCAGTAAAGCATTGAAGTCACAGAACACTACAGCACTTTAATTCTGACTGCTAAAGCAATACCAGAATTCATTTTTGATTGCCAGCAATGTACTGAAGGCCATTTGAGATCTGCTGATTGTACTCCCTAACATATTGTGCCCAAGGTGGCTGCCCCTTCTCTCCAGCCTTGTTATGCCTCTGACTATACCTTATCTGGTTTAACAGTATCTAACAGTCTACCTACTTTCAGAATTTTGGTTTCATTTTAAGTATAAACTCACATCTTAGTCACTTTTATACACAAAAGCAAACTTATTCAGACAATTTTTACTTGAATGGAACAAAAATGAGCACTGATGTACGCCATGAATGGTTAGAATGCTGATCACAGAGACATAATGAATATTCATATAGCTTATGTAAAAGTGGTGGTCATGAAATCAAAAGTTTGTAATGCACTCTCTGATCAGAAAGGACATTTACAATACTGTAATATGTACTGGTCAAGGCAGTTGCACACTGGTGATTTGAATTAAAGGACAGCTTTTCTTTTATTGTTTAGGCAGCAGAGGAATAAAGGTTGAGATGTGGAAAAATCAAAATCCCAGTTCACTTGATGCTGTATTACTATACAATTCCAGCACTTCTGGATATCAAGAAGCCACATGGGTTGATGCTGCTTCATACAGCTGGCCTAATAGCCTGAATTACTTTGTTGCTCGCCTTAGTGGCTTTTTTGTTCCACCAGAAACTGACAACTATACATTCTTCATTCGTGGGGATGATCGCTCTGCTCTCTACTTTAGTGAGACTGGACATCCAAGGGACAAGGTAATGTATCACAGCAAATCCTTGCTATTATTTTAAAATGTTACGCTGGTAAATTTGATATTCCTCTTATCAAAACTGTTTGAAATCTTCATTAAAATAATTTAAGCATTCATTAAATAATTTTAGCAATGCATGAGATAATCTTTCAGTGAGGAAAAAAGCCTGCATATAATCTCTTAGAATAACCCCAGGGTATCAAAAATGATCCATTTATTTGGGAAGTGTGGCTAGGCTTAAAAAGGCCCTGCTGGGTCATTAGCCTAGTAATCACCTAAGAACCAATGAACCTATATTCACAAACATGCAGTCACTAATCTGTTCTGTCTGGCACATAAAAGGTTTAATTTACTAACTCTTAAAATGAACCAAATATGGCCCATTAAAAATGGTGGCTAAAGCACTCCCTGAAAGGTAGATGACAAAAGTAAATAATTTATCAGTTTTGGTGATTCTCCTCATATATATATATATATATATATATATATATATATATATATATATATATATATATAAACAAACAACAAGTCACATGCATTTGAAACTGAAAAATGAAAGTCTTTACTCACAATAAACACAATTACACAATGCACTTTGAAGATAAATAAATAAGCAAATATGTTTTGCATCTGCAAAGACAAAGGTTTAAAAAAGCAAACATCATTTAGACAAATACCATCTACAGCTGTCTGGTCCTACTACCATCACTAGCTGAGCTAATCTAAAGTCTGTAAGGAGATGGTTACTTGAAGGGGTTTGAGGAAACACAGAAAATATATAGCTAGAGCAGTTCATTATGGACAAATCCACCTTCATTATTACGCTCATAGTTTCTTAGTTCCTATTTCCTATAAATTTCAAATCTGATCATACTGTTTGCAATTTCCAGTCCATTTATGGTAGAGCAGCCTTTGACAGGAAGTATCAGCTCTTTGAAATCAGCTTCACTTTCAAATATGCAATACATTTTACAGATAAACAGCCATATGATTCCTATGCAGCTTTATGCACTTTATACAACTTTGTTGCATGATTACTGAAAAAGGTACATATTTTATACATGTTTACATTTTACATACACACTGCATTACTTTGAAACTGATTGTAGGGTTTACAGTGGTCCCCAACTTTCTGCTACTTGTTCTAGACATAAGTGACCTTTTTTTGAGATACCTCTAGGAAACAAAACTTGGGCAGAAGGTGCATCACCTTAGTGACATACCCACTTCTCAGTCTTGAAAGAGCATCTGCATTTCCTTTAGTGGCACAGCTCTGGTCCTGGATTATTATGCTACAGGGCTGTCACCCGCATATTGTTTTAGAAGCTTTCCAGTCTCTCTCCTGGCCCTATGTAACCATGTTAAGGAATTGAGATGTAAGCACTGCCAGTTTTCTACCATATAGATACAATTAAGGCTTTTGTAGAGCTCAGACTGTCCCCAACCATGTATTCTCCATTTCTGTATGTGATTCCTCATATGGTTGTTCTATGACTGAGGTACACTATTGGGTATTCTTCTCCCTTTGAAAAGACTTGGGTAAACATAGCCCCCTGGTCATGGTTTGATGAATCTACACATACAATAAGCTTTTGTTTATGATCAGAACTGGATAGAACAGAAGGTCTACTCAAGTCTTTCACAGCCTGTACTTAGATTACCTGACCTGTTCTTGCAGGTAGGGTCTGTAAAAGGATTTACTGTTTTGCTTTAGTTTGAGACAAACCTTCTCTAATATCCTGCTGTCCCACTGAATACCATAACCTGCTTTTTGGTATCAGTGATAAGCCATGTCGATATGGATTCTTTATTGGTGGATTCTTGGAGAATCTTACCACCACTTTCCTGATGACCAAGATATGAAACTTCTTCCGTGCTAACTGATGTTTGTTGTCTTAATACTTAACAGTCTTTTTAAGTCTATTTAGTACCATCCTATTATGTTGAAAATGTTTCTGTCAGGACTGACTATAGATGGCAATATGGCCTATATAAACAAGAGCATATTCTTCAGCTACTGCCAGTATATGGATTTACCAGTGTGTGGAAAGTTCCTTTGGCATTTTTCATCCCAAAGGGACTTATTGACTTCATACAATCCAAACTGCCTAACAAAAAATGACCTCTCCCTTGCTATGAGTTTTAAAGGTAATTGCTATTAACCCTTAGTCAGATTGATAATAATAGTTACTTATCCTCACCCTGTGAAGTTTCATCTGTCCTGGACAGGGGGTAAGTATCTGACTCTGTGTGGCCATTCAGTTTCCTGTAATTTGCACAAAACCTGGTACTCCCATTTATTTTTGCACCAGCACTACTGATGGGGCTCAGGGGTTGTTGGATTCCTGTATTAAATGGTTCTGTCATCTTAAAACCAGCATTGAAACTTAAGCAGCAAGAGAGATAAGTGAACTGTTGCTTTAAAATCACTACCTTCATAATTAAAATGTCACGTGATTTGGCAAGTTACTTAAATGTATGGATGATTACCTGAAAAAGCACTGTTATGCAAAAGCATGTACTTTATTTATTTATTTATTTAGTTTTGAATAAAGTGTATCTCCATGGCTCCTGAGACAGAGATGTTTTTGCATTTTAAGGTGGACTTATTGTTCCTGGCTTGGTTTACCTTCCCGAGCTTCCTCTTTGAAATTTACCTGGATTATCATCAGATGCAACATTCCTATAGTTCCTCTCACATGATTTGTTTGAGGTGGTCACTGGTCAGGTACCCTGCATGGACCCCATTTGATTGTCTGCTGTGACTCCATGTCTGCATGATAGTTCACTAGTTAGGAACTCCCTAACTTGGCAGTGAATGTGTTCCCAGACTCTTGTAACACTGCCTAGATTTCCTAAACCTGGGGAGAAAATTGCTGCTGTGAAAATACTACCTGAATTACTGGGTGTCAGTACAAACCTCATTGAAGTGGTATAACCAGATCACCTTCTGATTCCTCTTGTAACTCAGTGCAGATTATGAGTAACACAGTCTATCATACCTGTTAACATGGCAGAGTTTGTATTTGCCTCCTTCCTGGTAATTCTAGCACATAATTAACATCATTTATGTTTCTGACAATAGTGAATAGACCTTCCCATGCTGCCTGCAGGGAGGGATAATTACCATTACCTTTTGTCCATTTGTATGTTCTCTGTCTTTACTTGTTCAGTCACTTTACTTGATTTTTTGCTTCTATTGTACCTGAACAAGAAGCCATTTGTTCACTTTGTCCTAAACCCAAGGGTCAGACTAACTCCACAACAGATTGCTTGTGGAGAGCATATTCACTCTCCCACATATCACAAATTATATCAAGAGGCCCTGTCAACATGTGATTCTAAAGCAGCTCAAATGTCAAAACAAATGTGCATTCTTGGGACAGCTTTCTGTGCTTTAAAAGGACATGAGACAGTTAACTTGTTCCATTCACACTTAAAATGGTATGTATAATGATACCAATATGGTCTTAAGAGCAGAGTTAAACCTTTCTTTCAAATAAAAATAAAAATAAAATTAAACCTTTCTTTCAAATCACCTGTTTGGTATCATAGGAAATGTTTTAACTGATTAACCACACAGCACACCCATAAACAGGTTAGCAGGTTTAACACCCTTTCTATCCATCTCTTAATTCATTGAGTATAAAGGCTAAGTCCAGATAAAATCACTTTAGCTAGCAGATCTAGGAGACTCTTGTTGAAGTTTCCAGTAGTTTATTCAGTTAAGCAGGTAGATGGAAGAGTGTTCTTGTTCTAAAATGTCCCATATTTAGCCTCATACCCTCCCTTTCATACAATTTTTGATTTTCTGGTAAGTCACTGAGGATTACAGTCAGTCGGTAATACAGTTAATAAAGTTTCATACTTCTTATTGTCCAAAAATGCATGCTGATGCAAAACTATTATTTGTTAACTTTTTAAGTAAATTAGAGTAATAGTTAGAGACTATCCCTGATTTTGGGCCTTTGTTCTCCCATTATTTTTGGCTTTGTCCAGAATCCTTGAGCAAAGAAATTGAGAGGTATCCATACACATTCACAGAGCTTACTTCGTATGAAAATCAAAGCTATGTATTGCACAGTTTAGGACTGCAACTTTCTGGTTTGCTTTGGGGACATTATATGGATTTAAAAGTTTGATCTGTCGCAAGAAGTAAAGGTTAAGGGCTCTTTGCCTAATATGGAATGGGAGATTTGTCTAAATTAACAATTTCCAGTGTTGCATAATCCAAGGACATCCTTCTGGAATTTCTTCAAGTAACCTAAATGAAAAAAACTATTTATATTTGAAAATCAACTCAGCATTTTGGTCACTTAAGTTTGTGCTTTCCTGTCTGAGTGTTTCATACACATCATGAATCTTTATGAATCTTTGTACAGAGTGCAGATGAGAAGAAAGAGACCGTCTGCATCCAGAGTTAGTAAGTTTATGTCTACTGACAGTTACTTTGAGTCTTTGCAACTGCTGAAGTCAGAGGTAGATAGATTGCAATCATTTTGAATTAGTAATTGTGTTTATTTATTATTTATTTATTTATTTAACATTTGTTAGCTAGGAAACTGGACTGGTTCATGGACCCTTTACTGCCATGACCCAGGCCAGTGAGGAAAAAATAAGATGCAAGCAGCAAAATAGACTATAATCAACAGATACCCACATTGAAAATACAGATGAAGTAAGTTAAGGCAAGGAAATAACATAGACATTAAGCAGAATAAAATAGAGTAAATGACATATGCTATGCGCAGTGCAAACTAAACTGTATAGCAATATAAACAAGCAATTGTTATTTCTTTACATGGGGGTATATTAAGCACAAAACAAGGAAAGTTTACAATGTTATACCTCAAGTAATCAGTACCTTGTAAAGAGAGAATGCTATAGCTACTCTAAGTTTATAGTATGTCTGGTATATTTTACCAGTGCACATTAATTAAGATCTTGGTGTGCCAGCAAGGACTGTCTCATGTTGGTGTGTTACCAAAAATCACGTAGTGGTACTGAAAATATTAGCCCCTCCTTAAACTCATTGGATATGAATGTGATAGCTTTAACCAATATACAGTTATTGTTATCAAGGCAATACTGGAAGACACTGGACTCAGACTGAAGTAGGTGAATCACAGGGAAGACAGTGTGAATAATTATCCTCATTAGATGTACACTGTGGAATGTATTTGGATGTTGAGGGTGTTGGCTACACCTAAAGGCTGTATTGTTCATTTATAATACTCTCAAAATTAGTGGTATGGCTTCAACACCTCTCTTAATGCCAATGGTGTGGTTTCAAGGTCTGTCCCAGGTAGCATTCGTCTACGTTTTTAAGGTTATTGATACCTGTTTTAGTATTAGGTTCCCTTGCCTAGTATCAGCTCTCCCAGTGATGTATAAAGGAATATGCAACTTCTATATTGTTATTAAAGCCAAATTGCATTAAATTCTTCTTCTTTAGTTACCTCTCATGCACTATGTACAACACTGCTTTTATTTCTTTGTAGTCTGAGTTTAGATATTCTGTTGGATTGAATTAGTTCTTGTATCATTGATGACTTCTGCACAGGTGACAGTGATATTTAAATTAAGGTTTACTGAACTACCAAATTTTCATTCACTGATAATTTTGATTATCATATAAGGCATCATGACCCACTTAATATGATGAAATGTGACTCTTAAAGAAGAATTTGATGAAAGCAGTACGACTCTTAAAGAAGAATTTGATGAAAACAGTTATTTTATTTATTTACGTTGTTATGAATTTTTGTTTTTTTGTAGGTTAAGATTGCATACTGTGACTGGGCCAGCAACAGCTATTACAACATTTATACTCAACAATCAAAAGTTTTTCTGCTCCAGAAAGGCAAACCGTAAGCCCATTTATAAGTATCTGTAAATTATGCTTTCTGATAGGCAGTACATCTGGATGTCATTTTTTCTGACTGAATAGTAAAAACAGTTTGAGAAAACCTTACTATTGAATGCCATATTTATTTATATATAGTTTTCTGACTTTTGATTATTCAGAAAGTCCAAATGGGCATAAATCCCATTTTTAATGAAGGCCCGGGAAGAAAACCTTCATAAGGCATGATTGAACTTTTACACATATGATGTTGGAAACATACAGCAGTAAAAGAAGTTACAATGAATTATAGAAATTAGATCAAAAGAAGAAAAAAAAGATGTGATTTCATCAGAGACAGGCAAAAACATACATTATTGATACATATATGTATGTATATGTAGCTATCTATCTATCTATATATATATATATATATATATATATAGTTTCACTTTACAATCCTGAAATAATGAAATATCAAAATTCAGTATCTTGAGGCTGTAAAGCCGAAAACTAAAAAAACTGGAAACCCCAAAAGCGCGAAATTTAAAATCACGACAGCCACCATACATACTCCACACACAAACACTCACACATACACCTTCCTCCCCACACTACAAACCAACACAACAAAACAAACAAATGCATGGACCCTACATATAAGCAAGAGGACAGGCACCCCTGCTGTACCCCCCCCACACCCTTGCTACTTATATATACTAACTCCGAGGTCGCACTAAAAACACAAACACACAAAAACCACCACTACACATTCTACACTCCCCCTGCACAAAGACGTATCACATATGTACAAATACCGCCACTCTCAACCCTTACACACTCACAATCTTACCTAAGTACCCTAGCTCACACCTCAAAACTCCAAACACACTCACACACACTAAAATCCCTACCTAAAACCCCTAGTAAAACATCACTTACCTGACTCTCCAGCTACATCCACATACCAGACTACACATCACGAACACAGGGAATCCCACGTCACATATGTGCCTCCATAACCGAGGATTCAACATTTCCGCATTCGGCATTCTGCACTTTCACGCAAGTACAGTTTCCACACTTTGGTCTCAAGCTACTGAAGTTTGGTATTTCAGTAGTTCTAGATTCTTAAGTGTAAATATATATATATGTATATATATATATATATATATATATATATATATATTTAGATAGATGTAGATAAATATAGATAGACATATAATATTTATGTATATATGTGTTTGTGTGTGTGTGTGTATATATATATATATATATATATATATATATATAGATATAGATATATATATATATATATATATGTGTGTGTGTGTGTGTATATATATATATATATATATATATATATATATATATTCAAAAACAGATGAAGGAGGCACCAGACGATGGCTGTATAAAGCATAAAATAATTTAATAAAACAAATCAAACAAATCAAACATCAGGTGAGTGCTTTCATGGCCCAAGCCACTTCAGACAACTCAAAAAACAACACTCCAAGATTTATACCTAGCAATTCAATTAATTATGCTAATATATTATCCTACCTTCTAGATTTAAAGTCATATTACATTCCCCAGAGTAAATTAGTTTACTAGACTAGGATCATATTCAAGAACACTGTATAAATAACATGCATCATAACCACAAAATAGTACAATTTGTAAAATTAAAAACATATATAATAAATATAATACATATAAAAAATGTTAATACTCCCTTCCCTTATAAACTACATATTAATGACTGAGACACAATGCCACACAGGAGCATGACATAGAATTCTATCAACTCTACTTCTGTAAATCCCTACCCAACTGGATAGGCTTAATACTAAGTTTGTCATTAAGACCTTTTCCCATGTTTGCCCTAAGTCTTACAATCCACTCCAGCTCCTTGGTCTCTGTCTTCACTTTGACATCTCCCCCCTTTTTATATGTTTATGGAACCCAGTGCAGACTGTTATTCTCTGTAAACATATTGCCTGCTTATGAATAGTTGTGCAGGAAAGTAGAGAAAAGGCAGCTAGACATTAGGCTTGTGGCTTTGTTTGTTCAACAAGTTGTCAGTGTACAAGTTTAGCTACACCTGTTCCTTAGATATACCCATTACCTCATGAGTTTCTACATGTAAAATAATGTTGAGATGGTGTAATAACAACAGAGACAAAGCACACACAGTAAATTATTTAAATGTTTTAATATAGTAAGTAATCATTATCTTATAATATGAAAAAAATATGAAAACGAGAAACTGAGCACATATTAATGGGTGCAGCAGCAAGATGGAAAGGTAGCTAGCAGTATTTAAGAAACAAAAAAAAACTTTTCTTCAAACTTGAAACAAAATGCTAGACTGATTTTACTTTTATGCAGACTTCATTAGTACATTTAGCAGTTGCACTATATATAATTTATAGGCAAAACTCAGCATTAAATAAGTTCCCAATCAAATATTTTAAAGTAGCACCATAACATGTCATTATGTGGATTGTGACTTGTTATATACAAACTCAAAAAACCCCAATAGAATGAAATGACCATAACCAAGGGAAGACAATAATACATCACACAAGAATTACGTTAGTATTTCTTAGTACACCAAGAGTTAAATACCAATGAATTATATTTTTCAGGAAATGCATAAAACATAATGATTAAACAACCAGCATTTCATCTGGCTGTTTTTTTTCTGTCCTTTGTCTTCAAAATGTATTACTTCTCTATATTATTATTGTAAGTAAAAAGACTGTTGCTAGACTGTTACTATGTGCAGACGCCACCCACATCTTTTCATTTTTTTCTTCCATTTTATAGGAGCTAGAACAGAGATGTTCACTGTTTATTTAACCCCTTCTCAATATATGAAACCATTTTAATTAGTTCATAATATTATCCAATAACAAATTAATTTGTATATTTTTTGTGGCATGTGCTCTTGAGGTAGCCACCTAGAAAAATATGATAAACACAAGGTGTGCCACAAATCTGATCCCTAAGCAATACAATAAAAATTCTTGAGAATTTTGTCAAGATATTAAGAAAATTTACCTTTTTTATTATCAGAAGATTCTTAGGAAATCTTGTCTTAAGAAAGAACTACGTGTTCAAACAACCTAGTTTTTCATCAGCATCATTTGGGAAACACAACAAAATGCTGCACAAGTCTTTCTTTGTTAATAGATCTCTCTCTCTCTCTCTCTTTTATTTTTTCTGTTAACCAGGTAGATCTTGAGGACATAGATGTCCCTTTTCTTGGGTAATCTGGGAGTATGGTTTAGTTAAGGGAATTGTATAGAGATAGACACTGGGAATCAAAAATATTTCCATGTCACAGTCAGCAGCTGTGCATGATGAATGGCCATGTGCAGGGTGTATGATATTTATAGACACAGTGAGTGTGAGTTGTGGTACCAAGTAACCTAGCTGACTAAATTGTATGCTAATGGTGTATAATAACATTGTTATTATGTTACTAAAATGAAGGACTGAAAGGATTCAAATGAGCATACACAATATGGAAGGGCGATTCAGAAATGTATATATTATATGCATGCATGCATATGTTAACTCCAGAACAACCACCATAAAATTCCAGAGTTACAGGAGAGGACTACAAGAATGGTGTTTGGGGTAGCTGCAGCATGAACAAACCTGTATATGTAACAGTCTGTGCTCACTGCTGGTAGTCATTGTCCTTGGAGGTACGATGCCATCCATCTGCACTTAACATTTCATGGGCTTCACAACAGTGCAATTGTAGACCATTACCATGTAGACAGTTACTTTGCAAGACCTCTCCTTGTGAATACCAAGGTATATGTGGCTTTGATAATACTAGCGACAGAGACCTTTCAGTAACCATCAGGGGGCACAGTAGGAGTATACCAGGTATCTGCCTCAAAGATAAACTAGTATTTCCTTGATGTCATGCGACAGCATGTAGGAGAGTATATGTGGTATCATCAAACTACAGATGAGAGAGCCAACACCATGTGAGACTTTTATGACACAGCCCATTTCTCTGTGGTACTGGAGGCCATAGATTGCAATCACATTGAAATAATGGCTCCATCTGTTGAGATGGGAAGAAGGCATAGTAGTTGTAAAAGTTGCCAGTCCATCAACTGTCAGATGGTCTGCAATGCACAGGGTATAATCTACAATGCTGGTGTTTAATGAAGAGGAAACGTTTTACTGATGTGAATCTCATGTATGTAATTATTTTAATGGAGAAGATGGTTTGAATGCATATTTCTTATTAAATACAACTAATATTTCTAGTAAAAGCAGATTCATTCCACCTTACACTAATGATCATGTGAAACAATTTTCAGCAATATTACATTAAGCTATTGAACAACTTTATAAGGAATTTAATAGTAATAAAACTGTAATCTGTTATAATTTAACTAAGAAGGAATTGGCTGCCCTAAAAGATTTGTCTGGGAGAAAGGATTTAGTTATAAAGCCTCCAAACAAAGGGAATAAAATTGTGGTATTACACTACACGCAATATATGCAAATGTGTTATAAACACTTGGATGAAAGTACAGTTTATGAAATAACTGATGTTAATCATTATACGGAAGCTATGAAACAATTTTCAAACTTGCTGGAGAAAGGTGTTAGGTTAGGATACTTTACTAAGAAAAATATAAATAAGAAATTTAATATGGGGGGTTGTACTATGGCAACCTTTTATTGCTTACCGAAATTACATAAGGATACAACCCTACAGGTAGACCAATTATATCTGCTACAAACTATTTTTTACATAATATTGGTGTAGTGTTACATCATTTCTTATTACCATTTGTGAAAAAATTGACATCATACATTAAAGATTATTTTGATTTTTTGGCAGAAATTTCAGTAATTCAGTGGAATTCAAGGATGTATTGGATTACTCTTGATGTCAATAGCTTGTATACAAATATTAAACATGCTGACGGCCTAAAAGCAGTATATTACTTTTTAGGAGACAGTCCAGTTCCCCATTATATTATCGAATTTTTACAATGTTGTTTGTTAAATAATTATTTTAGCTTTAACAATAGGGTTTACCATCAATTACAAGGTATAGCCATGGGGGCACCTTTAGCCCCCATGTATGCAAACTTGTTTATGGCCATGTTTGAAATGGATTACATTTATAAACATAATTTTGTAAAGAACTATGTTCTATACAATTATAGATATATAGATGATTTAATTTTCATTTGCCAAGATGGTTTCAATGAGGTACAACATTTTGTGAAAGATTTACATAATATTTATCATTTATCCTTTATTGAATTACAATATGAGAATGAAATAAATTTTCTAGATTTATATCTAATAGGACTAGATAATGGATCCATTCAAACTTAGGTGCATAGAAAATTTACTGATAGAGGACAATATTTATATGGGGCTAGCTGTCATCCCCCCATTTAATAACATCTCTACCTTATGGAGGATTGTTGAGGTTACATAATATTTGTAATAATAATGAGGATTTGTATAGAGAGATTTTTCAAACATCTATTATGTTTTTGAATAGAGGGTATGATACAGATACTATTTATTGTGCTTTAAATAAGATTAGTGAAGGGGAATATATGCATAGATGTAAGAATATGCATAAACTGAATAGAAATATGCATGTGAACAGGGAAGGGTTTATTTATAATGACTTATAACATTTTAAGTGAGCAAATATGGGAACAGGTGAAATATTATTGGAAGTTTCTTATGAATGATGATAAATTATTGAAAATGTTATATAATAAACCATTGGTATATAGATGAGGACAGAGCTTAAATGGTTAGTTAGGGCCTATTTTATGTTACCTGAAGAAGATGTGGTTTCTGCTATTAAACTTACAGGTACAGTTCCTTGTAGGAATTGTAATGTGTGCCAATTTATAATATCAGGTTTTGAGAAGATAAATAATATAAGGTTTGATTCTATAGGGTTGATTTCTTGTGAAAATGAAAGGATTATATGTGCCCTTCTATGTCCCCATAACCTGGTATATACTGGAGAAAGTTAAATAATGTTTAGAACCCAGTTACAGGAACATGTTAGGGACATAAAAAATAGAGAGTTCTGTTGCTGTTTACTTTATGGAATGTCACAATAGTGAATGTACATTATTACAAGGAACTATTTTGGAAAAAGTATTTGTCAAATTTAGTGATGCTGCTATGTTAAAAGACAAAATTTTGTTTAAATAATCTGTTTTTATACTTATATATATAATACCCTTGCACCTCATGGGCTGAATTGTGAGATTAATTGGGAGTATTTGATTTAATTAATGTCTTATTGATTTATTGATGTGTGTGTGTATATATATATATATATATATATATATATATATATATATATATATATATATATATATATCTAAGGGGAATGCATTTGAATGTTAATCACTTCTTGAAGGCTGTATTGGCCAAGGTGCTAAAGTTTATTCAATAAATTGATTGAAACTGTTGCCAGTTGTATTAGTGTATTGCTTTCTACCCTTGTTGGTGGTTTTTATATTCTACAATGTGTCTGCAAGCTACCAAGGCAGCAAAAGGTAGGTTTCTGTGTGAACAAGAGCAAGGGCCCATATAAGACATGTTTGTTTTATCAGTTCCTTGCCCTCTTGGACATCCTTGTCTGAGTCCACTGACCTCCACATTAGATGGTGGAGTTGAAATGGTGACATGTGCCTAACCTAGGCCTCCCCCACTTGTGACAGTCCTCAACATTGGTGGCCTCACAGATAAATACAAAAAAGAAAGAGTATTGAACTATATTAAAAAGGGCCATGGTTGTGCAGCGGTTAGCATTGTCGCCTCACAGCAAGAGGTTCTCCCATTCGATTCTTGGCTGGAATGCCTTCTGTGTGGAGTCTGCATGTCCTCCCCATGGTTGAATGACATCTAAAGACATGCAGATAGGTGCATGCATGAATGGGTGTGCCTTCTTTGAAAGTTGGGCATCGGGCTGGCAACTCGGCACTGTAAAAATCCACTGCCAATCATTAGTGGACCTGAGTTCTGCTGTGGTGACCCCTAACCAGGAAAAGCCGAAAGACACATTGAACTATATTAAAACAATGTAGAGTGCAAGTAGCTATGTTATAGGAGATACACTTAGAAAGAAGATAATGTGAATTTGATAAAGAAAGCATTTCAGAATCATTATTCAGCAGAATACCAGGGACAGAGGAAGAGAGGTGTACTTATATTAATTGCAAGAGGAGCTCCAAATGTGATAATAGAAGATAAAAAAGATGATAATGGCAGATTTGTAGTGGTAAGAGGCTACTGGTAAGGGAGAAGGATTACACTGGCATGTATTTACATTCCACTTAAAACTGCTATAATGCAGCTTAAGAAAATTTTGGGAGAAATAATCAGTTTTCAGCAAGGAATATTACTTATAGGTGGGAAATGGAATTTGATGTGCAGCAGTGAAGATGTGTCTGGGGGGCCCAGAAGGGAACTATAACAAAGGAGGGTAGATTTTTGAAGAAATGTGTGAAAATATTTGGCATGAAAGATGTGAATTAAGTAATAGGAGTTTGGAGTGAATTTACATATTATTCCCCAAGATATAAAAACTGGGCTAGGCTAGACAGAATTTATATTTCACAGGAAGATGTGCATTTAATTGAAGGTCTTGATACTTACCCAATACCTATTTCAGATCATGCACCAATAATAACTAAAATAAAAGGACAGGGTAATGAAATAAAAATGAGACATTGGCACTTTCCCACCTATCTGTTGAAAAGAGAGGAATTTAAGGAATGGGTAGTGGAGATTACTCAGGAGCTGTTAGAGAGGACAGAAATTTCTTCTGAAAATATAGCTAGGGAGTGGGATACAATTAAGGTGGAGTTTAAAAATAAGGTGGAAATGGAATTCAAAACTGATTTTAAACTATATGACCCATTTACACATATACATACACAAATGAAAACAGAGAATTTTACTTTTTACTCAAGCTGCCATAAAATGTGGTCGAGAATTGACTTCTTTTTGATTTCAGAAGTATTGATATCGGCCGACCCATGTGTTTCCACCCAAGCTCGACAATTATCGGACCACTCAATGATCACATTAACACTAAACAATAATAATATGAGTAATAGGAGACTTCGAGGATACAATTGGTCTCTAAATCCATATTTACTGAGGAAAGAGGACATATTGAAAGAAGTTAAAGAGACACTTAAACAATTACTTAATAACCTCCTTAAAAACAGACACCCTGTTGATATAGAATGGGCTACAACTAAAGCCCAAATAAGAGGGATTTTTCTTCAGAAAGCTACTTACTATAAAAAAATACAAAATAAGGAACTACAAGAATTGGAAACCAAAATTAAGTTACTAGATCAGGAGTTAATGAGGAACTACAATAAACAAACAGAAATAGATTTATTAAAATGTCAAAAAGAATTGTTTACTACATAATAGTAAACTGTCATTCTATGAACAGAGAAATTTAGTGAAATACGCGAATCATATTCAGACTCCCTCAAAAGCATTAGCACGTATTATTAACCAAGCGAAATCAACATTATTAATATCAGAAATAAACTATAATAATAAGACATATACTAACAAGGCAGATATTATGAATACTTTTGAAACAATATTTAATCAGGTATATGGTGATCAGCAGACGCTTCTACCAGATATAGTTAGGAAAGATTTCTTGCAGAAAATCACATTCCCGAGTATTGATAATGAGTCCCATAGGGATTTAATTAAACCAATTTCAGTGGAGGAGGTATCAGAGATAATTAAGAAGCTGAAACCACATAAAGCTCCAGGCCCGGATGGTTTGACCTCTGAATTTTACAAAACTTTTAATGAGATTCTGAGTAAAATACTTTCACAGACATTTAATTATATAATTCAAAATAAAATTAATGATCCCCACTTTAATGCTTCTAAGACAATTTTGATACCGAAAGAAAAAAGTGACTCTAAAAACCCAGATAACTATAGACCCATTTCACTCTTGAACATAGACATGAAAATTATGACATCCATCCTGGCAAATAGACTGAAAAAGGTCACAAATTTAATAATATCAGAGGAACAAGCGGGGTTTATGGATGGGAGACAGACCATGGATAATACATTAATGCTTCATACATTAATTTCATACGCTAAGCACAAAAATTTCAATATATATGCACTTATAATTGACGCACAGAAAGCATTTGACAGAGTTAACTTGATATACCTATTTGATATGTTATCATACTTTAATATACCTTTGGATTTCATTTTAACATTACGGAAAATATATAATAATGCATATACAAATGTATTTATCAATCAAGAATGCTCTAAAAGAATACAAATTAAAAATGGTACCTGACAAGGGTGCCCATTATCTCCTATTTTATTTAATCTTTATCTGGAACCATTATTTTTACACATTAAACAAAATGTTTTTTACAATCCTCCAACATTATATGGTATGAAACTAAATATGGCAGCGTTCGCAGATGATTTAAATATATACTGTACCACACCAGTGTTAAATACCGAGAAAATATTAAAAGCAATAGAAGGCTTTGAGAAAATATCTAATTATAAACTGAATTTTAAGAAATCCAAAATATTCCCATTAAAGACACGTACACCTTTTTCATTGCTACCATTGATAGGACAGGTAATGACGGAAGAAAAAACAAAATATCTGGGTATTGTATTCTCAACTGATAATAGAGATTTTTTTATAAACAATGTTAAGTCAACTTGGGATCAAATAACATTGGACTTGAATAGATGGAGTAAACTGAAACTACCAATGATGACAAGAACTGCAATTATCAAAATGAATGTTCTTCCCAGAATACTATATATACTTAGAGCTACACAACTTAGAATCACGAGAAAAATTTTTAGACAGCTTCATATAGGACTAGGGAGATTTCTCTGGGAACCTAGGAAAACGAGGATAACATATGAGAAACTGATGGCTCCAAAGAATAGGGGAGGTTTAGACTTACCGGATTTTGAAACTTATTACTTGGTAATTAATGCCAACAGAATTTTAAGGGCAATTCACTTTGATAGAGGCAGTCTGAAATGGGCGCCCAAATGGCTGGTCTTAACCTATAGACACGTAACTAGAGTGGGAATTAACTGTAAAGCTTTACCCTTTCTGAATAGAGGAACACTCAGTAAATATGACTTAATGGAACATATTAAAAGTTATGTAACTTCAATTCAAAGCCTTTTTACCTCATTAAACCTACTAAAATATATGATGGTGTTCCAACCATTCCACAAGAACCCAAATTTAGTGATTGGGAATAAATTGATAGACTTACAGAAATTCCCTCTAATAAAGGATTTAATCATATTAGACTTCTACCCTTTTCTTGGGGTATCAGTTCACGATATTTTAAAAGAGAAAGATCTTCCTATTTCCTATCTAATTATCATGAGACAACTAAAAGATCTGGCTATAAATTATTTTAATAACTTTGATTTTAAAGAAGAGGAATTAAACATATGTCGTAATCTATGGGAAGCTCTGATACAAGATAAAAAATATATAACTATCTCATATAATCTGAAAAAAGGGATGAAATATAATAAACATATTCTCTTATCGAATTACTGCAGGGAAAAATTAATATCAGTTGACGACAGCAAGATCTTGGAAGCATTTAATCTAACAATAAAGTCAGTGTCCCTCCAAAAATTGCTATTCACACAATTGATGATATTTAACAATGCCTACTATACCCGTCTTACTCTTCATAAATTTGACTCAAAGAACTCGCCTAAATGCCCATATTGCACAGACCAGACAGCTGACCTGTTTCACATGTTTTGGAGTTGCAAATGCATTTTTAAACTTTGGAATTCGTTAAAACTTCAATTACAGAAAATGGGATACCAACATTCAACACTCTCTTGGGAATTTATGATCCTACATATTCCTCCAGACAACTTAGATAAATCAAAAAGGATCATAATCATGAATATCTGTTTATTAATGAAATTATACATAGCTTCAAATTGGTTGAACCCGACTCAGACATCTTGGGAAAATTTTAGAACATTAGCAATAAGACACATATTAGCGCATAAACTGTTAATCAATGACCATAAGAAAAGCATAAATAATAGAAAAATATGGGAGCAAATCTTCAATATTGTGTTGGCCTAGGGGTTCTTGTCCACTATTACTCAGGACATATATTTATAGATAGATCCAATCTTAGATTAGTTATAGGTTGTAACAATAATACAGACTGTTGATTTTTTCATCTGGTATTTCCTTTTTAATAATTTGTATTAAGGTATAATGTTTATGTAACTTTTGGAAGCAATCATGTATATATTGTATATACTTATAGTGTGTGGTTATGTAATTGAAAAATAATAAAAGACATTATTGAAAAAAAAATAAGGTGGAAATAAAAGAAAAGGAGATATGGTTAAGAAGTAACAAAAAATATTTAGAGGGACTGACAAATGTTAAAGTATTGCAGAATAGGCAGAATCTCACAGAACAAGAAGGGGATCAACTGCAGAATGCTAGACAGAAAATAAGGGATTACCTTGATAATATGCATGAGTTAAAAAGGTTGCTGTTAAGCAACTGTTTTTTTGATAACAACACTAGAGTACGAATACTTTTAGCACAATGACTCAGTCAACAGAAAGTAGAAAGGGCTGTTGCCAAACTTAGGAAGCCTAAAAGAAGGAAGGTAACAAGTGATCCTGTGGAGGTGTTTGAAATATTTTGGAAATTCTATGAGAGTATCTATAAAGCAGAGAAATATGAAAATCAAGAAAAGCACATTGGATGCAAAAATGAAGTAGCCATAAAATACATTCCTGACATATGTTCAATGAGCATGGGATAACCGAGTTGTGCAAGTTACCAACAGAACTTGTCCATTATATAACACGAATGGGACACTCTGCCCTCAAGTCATCTCACAGACCCCTGTAAAACATGTATCATCTCAGCAAAGACTGATGTGTTAGTAGCCTGCCCTCTATGATGGCTGAACCCATTTGCTGGATCATGGGCATGGCGACAGCTAACTAAAGGGGTGGCTGGTACCAATGGCATCTACTGTGAACAGTTTGCTGATCCCCCCTATCCTCCCCATACACAGTGAAGCTGATGGCAACCATGGAGGACTGTATCACAGAAAAAGACATCACTTCTCAACTAGACCTATGTGTGGCACCCTGTCCTTCATTGTCTGGCTGGTGTATCTGGAATGGGTTTTGCAGGTACAGAGCTTTGTCTACTGACTGGGTTGGGTATCTGGATTCCATGTTTCCTGTATCCAGGACAAACAATGTTCCAACTGATTGTGCCATAGTTACACCACCATCACTGTCAGAGTCATTTCCAACATCAAGCAGTGGTGTATTCATGATGTTGGAGCTGAATTGTACATCATCTATAAAGACACCAAGTGAAAATACCTACCATAAGTCATACCATCCATCCATCCATCCATCCATCCATCCATCCATAACCCCTTTTCTCATTTTTGCACATGGGATCGGGCTTCAAAGGTGACAATCATCTAGAGCCAGCTATACCTGTCACCAGTACATTAATCCCAGTGAATGGATGGTAAATACTATTTATAGTTATTGAAGACCCACCTTATACAGCTAGTCTTTTTGTCTGTAGCCCTTATGTTTATAAATAAAAATGGATACACCATGTAGGGATAAGCTCATGTACCCCATATGCAGTAGCCAAAACCATCACAGATACATACCTGGGGCATCTCTGATGGAAATTGTTGGAGACTGATGTAGTTCTCCTCCAATATCTAGCACCCAACTTAACAATGGCAATGATCACCAAAGCAGAGAGGCAAGGACCTCCTCTGGTTCATTTAAAGTGAATCAGACTGCCTCACATTGCCCTAAATACCTCTGCCAGGGGGGCAGCATGCTCTTTTGCAACATGAATCAGGTCATTGGCCCAATGTCTGACCTACTGATAGTCTTGCCCTGGCTACCAACAACATTTCTACTATTACTTCCATCCCACCAGACATGGATGTAATTGTGCTGGTCTAATAGCTCGTGTATCACAGTTATGAGAAGCATACATCCTAACATATCTAATAGCTCCTGTATCACAGTTATGAGTAGGACACACATCCTAACATATCTAATAGCTCCTGTATCATAGTTATGAGTAGGACACACATCCTAACATATCTAATAGCTCCTGTATCACAGTTATGAGTAATGTACATAGTAACAGTTCTCCTAGCACATGTGCAACAGTTATTAGTAATGCACATGTCTTATATCCTGTATCACAATAGTTTCTCCTGAGTGCATTCACCTTAACTGTCTGCCAAATATTGGGCATATATCATAGCATCATAGGAGAATACAAGGCTATCAACCCAGAGGTCATTTTAAGCTTAGCCATTTCAACCTAAAGTAATACCATAGAAGACAATACTCATGATTTCATTTATTGATGATTGCCCATGTCCAGGAGGGTTGTGTGCACTATCCACGGTAAGAATTTACAGTGCCCCATCCACTTGTCCAGGTTCCTCTTCAACAGTTTCATAGAGGTGCTATCTTTCACATGTTCCAAAGAAGTGGCAGTCAGTGGGAGATAAATCTGCCCCTCCAGCATATCCTATTTAATTCACAGGCCATATTTAAGCCCCTGGAATGGGTAGCCCTAGACCCCTTTGATTTATGGATATGCAGCAAGTTTATTAGGTTTAAGTCTTGGCTTGCTCTGTAGGCCAGGCTTAAGTTTCCCCTAAGAAGTTTATATGATATGGAGTATAGTGACAGGGACCTTAGTTGGTCTGTGAAAGGCACATGCAGGATGACCTTGATCTTCTTTGTTAGAAACTTCTGAGGTCTCTCTAATTGCTGCAGGTGCTTAGTATGGTACATGCCAAAGGCGGCATTATACTCAATTATGGGCCAGATAAGCGCCAAGTATAGGGAGGGTTATAACTTCTTTTGCTCTCAAGGTGATGCCTTTACTAATAAAGTGTGCTATGTGGAAAGCTTTTTTTACTACAGTAGACATGTGGTGGTTGAAGTTAAGGTTGCAGTCAACCTCTGATCCCAGGTCCCTTACCATTTCATGGATACTGAGGGTATTGTTGTAATTTGATAGTGTTAAGGGACATTGTTTGTGCCGAAGGGAATGATGATTCATTTCTTTGTATTCAGTTTGAGACCGTGATTAATACACCAGTTGTTAGTCTGCGTGAAGCCCTCCTGGAGTATACTGGCATTGTTTGGGGATTCAAAGTCCTTATGGTTATCTTTTGCAGTACTTGCTATGTTTCTTTCAAAGGAGTGCTTGAAGGATTTGACAATTTTTCTTATTTGCCTGTTGAGGCTGAGGAGGGGTACTTTTCCATTGTTGGGGGCTTTGCCTTTGTTTTCTTGGACAGTAACTTTTTCAATTTATTGTAGAGTTTGTTGATGCTGGATGTCCACCATGGCAGCTTCTTTTTACTTGGGGCTCTGGCTTTGATTCTTTCTGGTATAGCCGAGTTTATACACTTATGCAAGTGATTGTACAGGGTTTTAGTATAAGCTTCAGTGTAGTTTCCACTTTCAGCTTGGGGTGGGGTTTGGAATGCATTTATACCTTCACCTAGGAGGGTATAGTTTTCCTTAGTGAAGTTTTTTAATCTGATTTCACCCTTTGTGAGTTCAGGTGTTAGTGTCAGTTTGAAGGTGACTGATCTGTGATCAGTTTTAACTAATGAGGGTCCAACAGTTGCAACAGTGCATCTGTTTGACATGTTGGTGAGGACCAGATCTAGAATGCTTGTTCCTCTTGTCTGGGTATGGACAATTTGTTCCAGGGCATTTGAATTCACAAAGCCAAGGAATTTCGTGCTAGTGAGTTTGGGCTAATGCAGGTTTTCAGATGATGGTAGGATACTTGAAATCCCCCATGACCAGTGTGTTTGGTAAAATCTGGATTGTCTTCAGTTTGGTCAAGTAGGCTTCATGGGTGTTGTGACTGATGGAGGGGGATCTATAACTGGCTAATACTTGAAGGGTGTGTGAAGGCTGCCAGCCTAGGTAGATAGAATTTTGTAAGATAATTCTGTCATTTGTAAATATAAATGTAAACCATATGCTTGTTCTCTTGAATGTAAGAAAATTATGGTAATGTTGAACTTCACAAATGTAACCACATTGCACTCTGCTGGAGGAAAGCTGATAAGTCAACCATTGTATAATTGTTTGATCTCAAAACTCGGAGCCGAGATGTCTGAATGAAGGAATTCTTCCTATTGTTTTGAGACCAGAGTTAATGGCTAGAATTTACATGTATAATGTCTTTTATTGATCTGGCTTCCTAACCAGCTGCAAGATCAAAAGGGCTGTTACACTCTGAGTTTCTGTTATCCTGGGAAACAGATAATAATGATGTAATCTGAAATGAGTCAGTGGTACTGTGTTTTCAATTTAAGGACAGAGAGAGAGAGAGAATCAGGGCAGTTTGCATTTGTTTTCAGAACTGACAACACCACCAGCACTGCCTTGCTCTATATATAAGTTTATTTTGGAACTGTGTTTGCTCTTAGATATAGATAGGAAATAGGAAGTCTAGTCTAGCTGGTTTCTGTATTGATGTCAGAACGTTTCTACTGTATTATATTAAACATTTCTCTGTGATCTCTAAACTCTTGACTAGCACTGTGTAGTAAGAAATATTGTCTTGTGTTCTTATTATTTATTATTAAATATTGTTAAACCTTTCAACTGTGGCTGTTTTATGCAGAGATAATTTAAGCACTTGAGTACATTGTATGTATATAGTGATACTGTCCAAGCCACCCCAAATAAGCCTTGCTGTTCGTCAGACTTACCATTTGGATAATAATATTGCACAGTAATAATTGGACACCCTTTGATAAGGGCCTTATTGGTAGCTGATATTGGTGGTTGGTGCCAAGTGGTATTAATGTATAGTCTGGGCAGAAGGGGCATAGCTAGAGAACCTGTGCCAGCCTTCCCCAGGAGTGTCCATCTGTATATAACGCATATCTCAAAGTGTGTGTGTGTGTGTGTGTGTGTGTGTGTGTGTGTGTGTGTGTGTGTGTGTGTGTGTGTGTGTGTCAGCTATTTCGGCAGGGACAAGAAGCACTGGTTGGACAGACAGGGTCCTGAAGGTTTTAGCTTGACCACTAGGCTGAGATCTGGACCCTATAGCTGTGCCAGTAGGGAGAAACTAGCCCCAGACTGATTGTGATCTCTGTGTGCTCTTAAGGGAAATTGTACTTTACTGTGTGTGTATTTGTTATCCTTCCCAATGTGGACACCCTTCACTGGTGTTAGTGGTGAGGACTGAGGCTTCTTGATTGCTGGGCCAGTGCACTGCATCACAGGGGGGGTCTTACTCACTGTAACTTGGAAATGGAGTAACTCCATGGAGTTCTTCAGTCTAACCAGATGGGAGGTAAATTTATCTCTAATGTAAATTGAAACACTGGCTTCTTTGGTTTTCACACGTGCATTCTGTGGTACTCGTTAAGGCCTTAAACCAGGTTTCTTTGACTGCACAGACATCTACATCTTCTAGTGACAGAAGTGTTTTCAGGGAGTGCAGTTTTTGGTTTAAGCTCCTAGCATTTAGCAGCATGACCCTTATTTTGTTCTGATTGGTTAATTTCACATTGGTAATGTTTTCGAGACCTTGACTAAAGAAGGTACTATGGGGTTTCTTTGTAGCAGTGATTGTTACTACATCCATGATTTTCAAAAATACACACCTTCTTGTGACATATTACTGTGGCTTCAGTAAAATATATGGGTCTATATGACGCTATTGAATGGACTAAATAGCGAATGCTATTTAGTCGATCCGATACTGTTGAAATGGCAAAATAGTGAAGTCATGGAACATTGAATTTTTTCCCAGGGAAATAATTTGCTGGGCCATCTTCGAGACTTTGCCATTTCCTCCACTATAGTGCGATCTCGGAGTTGGTATATTTAAGTAGGGGGATGTGGGGGGCAAAGCCCCCCACTTAAATTTGTGTTTAAGTTTATTTGAAAAAATTTACTGTTCCGTTTGTTCGATATTTTGTTGTTTCGATATTATCGGTATGATGAAATAGCATTCGCTATTTACATCATACAATAATATGATATACACGCAAATATATAGTACTATGACAAATATTTTGACAAAATACATTAGGTCTCCCCTGAAAAAAGGTGATTGGCATAGTGGGACTAACCCATTCAATTAAGTATGTATAATTAATTAAATATATAAATAAATAAATACATTTACAGTGGATATACTTAACATTTTGAAAAAGAGATATTAGACTGTATCAGTCTGTATAACTCAAAAAAGCATTGCTTTGGTCAGTAAGACTTTAGAGTTTGGCAAGCTGCAGTACTTCATTTAGATTACATGGCTAAAAATGACCTCTCTTGCTCATGCAGTTAGAGAAGTGTGACACTCATCTGACCCCTCTTACTGTAAAACTGATGGCATCACACTCTGTACAGCTAGTGCCATTTTACACTGTTCTCACTTCAGATGTTTAGATTGCGTTGGGTGCCCACAGTGGTGCAGCAGTTAGTGTTGTCACCTCACAGCAAGAGGTTTTCTAGTTCGATTCTTGGCTGGACCACTTTCGGTGCAGAGTCTGCTTGTCCTCCCTGCAGCCCAATGTCTTTTAAAGACATGGAGTAGATGCGTGTGTCTCAGGCTGGCAACCTGGCACTGTAAAAACTCGACTGCCAATCAATTTACAGACAGGTGATCCACTGCAGAGACCCCTAACCTGAGAAGCCGGAAGAGTTTTTTTTTTTGTTTGCCTTCTTCAGATCATTTGCGTCACATTTGCTGATAAATCACATAGTACTTAATGATAAGGAAAGAAAAGAAACTATGTATAAGGTGAAACTTGGCTAACATGTGAGCTTACATTGTCTCTTTGAACTGAGTCTGGAATACCCACAGATTCCACCATTAAAGTTTCTAGAAAATGATATTCTCTCTCAGTCTGTCTGCTAAGCCACATTAAGATATTTTTCCCTAGAAAACTTTTAAAGTCTGGGCAAGCATATAATTCTTGCAACATTTATAATTTATTTATTTCATTTGATAACCAGAATCTCAGTGGACCAAGGACCCTTTTACAAGTGAAACTCACAGTTAATTTATCAGTACAAAGTAGCTATGATCATCACATAGTTGTATATTATCATAGAAAACAGAAGTTCCAAAACAGCATATGAAAGTTCTGATATGAACAAGTAAAAGAAAAATCATGCTTTTGCACAGGAGAGTAACAGAAAAGGTAAATATGAGGGAAGTTTATTCACCAGATTCTGGTAATATCATTTCATTCACATATTAATGACACTGTGCTTGGTTTGTTGCGCATGTATTAAGAACAGTATCAAGGAATGACCAAAAAAGATTTTAGATGAGCATAGACGTAATCTGAGAAATTAATAGCTGATTGTAGTGGCCTTCCCCACGTAACTGCAGTGGTGGTGCTGCGGTAGCGTTGTCGCCTCACAGTAAGATGTTGTCCTGTTCGATTCTCAGCTAGAGCGTCTTCTGTGTGGAGACATGCGTGAATGGGCATACCTTTGTTGAAGGTTGTGCGTCAGGGCTGGCAACTTGGCATGTAAAAAATCTACTGCCAATCATTAGCGGACCAGAGTTCTGCTATGGCGACCCCTAACCGGGAAAAAGCCGAAAGACACAACAAGTGGCCTTCCCCACATATTTTGGAATGACTCTGCAAGCTGCATTACTGTAGGAAGGTTATATATATGTACTAATTGTTTAATACCCAATAAACTTAATTATATATACTGAAACCAAATGAACTATAAATTATGAAATTTAAGAGTTAACCAGTACACTGGCAGCTTGGCATTCAACCTTCCTGGTGTATAACTCAAAGGCTGGATGCTAGTGATGTAGAATGATAGCTGTTGGCGATACCAATGTATTGGACAGTTTTTAAATGAGGTATTTTGTAGTAATGTTCGTTAAAGTATTTGTAATAAAGCTTCATTGGTACATGTATATGTACTAAAGCTACATTACTCCCGTGTCTGTACCTTTTTTAGCTTTGAGGGTTTAGTTAACACTTTATATAACTTTACTCTTACCTTCTTACTCAGAATTCTTTACAAAAATGACTCCCTGCCTTGATTCAGATTCTGAACGTAACTGCAGTCCTGCACAAGAAAAGTAAATGTCATGAGGCTAAACGAGCAGAAACCTGCAGCCACTGACTGTGGCTGACTACAGTCACACACAGAACTGAAAATTGACAAATAATAGTGACTAGAAAATCTTTGTGCATTGCCATAATGAGAAGGTATGTGCCAGAGTTACTAGGGACCAAACAACTAAGCCATGCATTAAAGATGTAAAAAGCAAAATATCACAGATCAAAGGGATTCTCTTTTGATAGGCACTGCCATGATGCCAAATGTAGATATCCTTAAGGGAGGGTGTGCTTCTGCAGATGAAGGGAGACTTTAAGAAACTCTAATATCTGACTCTCTCTACAAGACAACATACAATTACACATTGTGATGCCCCCTATGTAAATTTAACATAAGTACATCCCCCAGGTATTTAGAACACAGTAAACTCATACATCCCACATACCCATATGCACCTGTACAGAAACAGTTATTAACATCATTATGCAGTTGTATGCTGTGCTGCAGAGCCTTGCTCACTGTCCTGCTGCTGACCATCATGTCTCTGTGTGTGCCTGCTGGGTGCATGCCAGGTTCCTGTGCAGTGCACAGGTACAGTTACTTCCAGGAGGTTTTGTACAGTTCCATTGATGAGGTGACAGCATTAACCTGATGGGTGTGTTTCACTTATGTTTTTATTTTGTGATTTGGTCCTACTAATACCACACAGTATTTCCCTTATTACATTGCTGGAGTTATTAAACGTTTGCCAGATTGCACCTCCTGCCTATTGTGGTGATTGTGCTCTTTATTAGGAGAGCCTGTGGCAACGATGCTGTACCTTTATACAGTGTGATAACTTTCCCCTGCACTCTTTGACTTCAAATGAAAACCTTTGTGCTTTGTAATTAGACCTAGAATCTTATCTTAAAATCATACATATGTGCTTCCTCCTGAAACAGTAAGCCGGGTATACTTTTTTAGGTCCCTTATGTGCACATTATATCCAGACCATGCCTTCTTGTTACCCATATCTGAGGAACTTTTTAACTTCACTGGTGTTGCCTGTGTTAAACTTACTAAGTGCAACAGTCTTGGTCTTCCAGAGGTCTGTAATTTCTCTTCCCATGCATTAGTATTGCAGTGTCTCAATATAACTTAATTTGTAGTGCTAGCTAAGGTTCCTTATTGAAATGTCTGCACTTGAAATAGCAAAAAACTGAAAACCCAAAGAAGAACAAATTTCAGAAATCTCTTTTCTCCCAAAATCTTATTTTTGCAGGCGACACCCTGCACTCAACCAGATGGGGGGCAAAACCCACATCCTCCCAAATATGAACTCCAAGATCGCCATACCTCAAAGAAAGGGGACTATCTAAGTCTGCTCTTTCAGCCATTCAGTCTCTGTGTTACATGACACAGTCTAGCAGGATCCGACATTTCATATGGTTACCATTAGGGGTGACAATTTTGCACTATAAATCATTTATTCTGTTTTCACTGCTGTCATTTCTTGGTTGCTATAGTTCTGAAATTTTACCAGTCTTTTCTGGAAAGACAGTGTTTCTAGAACTGTATGTGACAGACAATCAGCATCAAAGACATAATTTACTGTACCAGTCATTGCACTAATCCCTCCAAATGCACACAATTTTAAAACCTACAAGTGGCAATGAGCAAAGGCTGTCACTTCTTCTTGAGCTCACAGTGCAGGCACTACTTCTGAACACTAATCAAAGTAAAATAGCTCACAGACATCGCCGGTCTTAGGCATAGGCCAACTAGGCAGATTATGGTGATGCTCTAGCAGGGGCACTTGTACAGTATTTATTTGTTTATTTTTTTATAGTAAAGAGATGGTTTCTTTAAAATGTGTTGAATGAATACAGGAAAAACTGAAGATTAAGACAAACTGTGAGAAAAATGAATAAAAAACTAATTGAGATGGTGAATTGGAATGGTGTAGGCAGACCAGGATGGAGGCACTGGGTTGTGTGTGTGTGTGTGTGTGTGTGTGTGTGTGTGTGTGTGTGTGTGTGTGTGTGTGTGTGTGTGTGTGTGTGTGTGTGTGTGTGTGTGTGTGTGTGTGCGGGGGGCACTGTGGAGACCTTTTGCATAGGGCACCAGCTAACCAAAGGCCATCCCTGCTCACAGTAACAGTTAGGGCCACAGTTTTACTAAACTTTATTACCTACAAACTATTTCTCTGTAGTCACTAACCCCTCCCCCCACACCCATTAGGACTCTATCTCCACGATCAGTAGCTTACTCAGTGAGATCTGCAAATGAGCGAGCACCATCTATGTGCAGGTCAAAATTTAACGTCAGCATTGGTGCATGAGCTTTCTGTAAAACAGTTCCTGCTGCCTGGAACTTACTGTCACATAATATTAAAATATAAAGTCAACGAAACCTTCAGAGAAAAGCTTGAACAGCACATAACTGAAGAAAATAGACATCTGTAAGACTTTCACACCAGCACCACCACGTTGGGAACTGTGAGGAACACAGAGAGTGTTTTTATTTTGTATCTGTAAGACTGATAATGGATACCTTCTGGAACCCTGTTGCCACCACATTAACTGCCTCATTATGGCACTGACAATAACTGCTCTCAAGTGCTCTCATAATAGTGTTATTATTAATGGCTACTGTACAAACTGTGTTGTAAACTTTGCAATGTACTTTATCTACTGCTTATACACAGTTCATAGTTGTACGTATATTTTAACAATACTTTTTTCACTCAATGTAAAGTCCTCTAAAGACTAAAACACTGATGTTTCCATGAACTTTGTTGTTCACAGTAAATATGTCACCTTTAATGATGTCCAGTATAAATATGTAATGTAAACTTTGATAGTTTGATCTTTTATTTTTGATTTTCAGTGTATTAAAACTGTGACTGCCTTTGACCCAGGTTGTAACTCAAAAGGGTCCATGGACAGCACACCAACCTGGTTAACAAATAAAATTATTCCACTGAACTTTTAGTGTATCTCAAAACCTACTCTGTGATGCTGACTTTTCATCATAATGCTCCAGCACTGCACTCCCGAGGTACTGTGCACTCCTCTTTTTGAGTATTCTGGCCATGGACCATAGCAAAATACTGTCATGTATATACATTAATTGGTAGTGAGGTGCAGTTGTAATTTTAGCAGGGCAAATATGCATCCAGTTGCAATCAGAGAACAGTGAGTGGTGAAAATGGTGGAATTAAGTGGAATTACTGCTGCTGATTAAGGTTTATTTTACTGTTACAGCATGGCTTTCAGCTTTGATTTTGTTATTATTATTGCATCGTTTGCATAATTTCAAATATTAATACTTGTTATGTTTTATATTCTGTAGATATTACTTGGAAATACTGCTTCAGCAGTACACGTTTACAGCATTTGTTGATGTTGCAGTGTTCAAGTATATCACACCTTATTCTAGTCAGCAGATATCAACTGTTGTACAGGAAATACAGGCTCTGCAGTCACAGATGTCTCTTTTGCCAGAAATACAGGTTTGTCACATTCACTGATCACAGATGTATGCCCATGATGTTTATTTTGATCCAGCATTTTGTCAGCCATTTCTCCTCAGGTTTTGATGTTAAATATGCATAAATTAAATTATCAGTATAATTCTTGTGCAAATGTGCTCTGTGAACAGTACTGTTATATGATGCAATTCCATGCATATGACACTGTCATATAAATATTGCTGTACTACACATTTGTTTGCCATGTATTTACCTACATATTAATGATGAATCTTTTTATTAAGGTAAGTATTCAGTTCATGTATGCATCATGGTATACTGTGGATTAAGTGCCACAGTGTGTTCTCCACCAGTCATTCTTTATATCTATATCTATATCTATATATATATATATATATATATATATATATATATATATATATATGTATATATATATTTGGGCCAACTTTCTTAACTGAAAGCCAAATAAACTTTTCTTTTTTTTTTTTAAGCAATGGCCAAATCATAACTCTTGGTAATATCATCAGTCTAATGTGGACATCCTTTATAATGTGCTGTGATACAGCCATTAAAGTCTGTGGATGAAATCAAATGCTATTCCTACAGTGATATCACAATGGATAAAGGCCAAGTGACATCAGTATAGGAAAGTTAATTTTTACTAGGGATGTAGTAAAGATCTGGGCAATATATTTTATGAAACAACAGGAGGAAAATGTTTCATAGCAATGTAGACACCACATGCCATGGTGCAAAAGATAAGCAGTACCATAGAAAGGGTGGGGCACAGAGAGCAACTGTCCCAGATGCTTGCTTTGAGAGGGCATAAAATTGCATAAAATAAATGCAAAAAAGAGATATACATTTTGAATTTTTTCGACACTTTCTGTGCTAAGCGGCAAAACCATACTTTCTGGCTGCTCATTACTCCCTTTAGACATCCCTCACATTGGCATCTGCCTATACCTACATTTTACGTAAGGGATGTGTTTCAGGCACTGCCCCAAAGACTTCTGATTGGGCAGCTGGGTGGAAGAGCAGGCTACAGAAGACAGTTACTGGGATTTACCTTTGGCACCCATTGTGAGAGAATTGTACCTGTTTTACGTCTTCTCTCATGTGAGGTTAGTGAGTCAAAAAATTATTTTCTGTATGGTGTTGGTGGCACTACAGTACTCTTATTCTGTTTTTTAATTTCTCCAGATCTTTTGGGTTTCTAATACCATGACAGGAATGGACCCCATTCCTAAGCAAAGTATGATTAAAGTCCATGAAATTAGTATTGTTTCACTCTTTGATGTCAGCCAAAAGTGCTCTTTGCATCTTTGCAGCACCCACAATGTGCCCAGTAATGACTCCTTTTGTAATTTGTATTGAGTTACATGTATTGGTAGTGTACCTAAATAAGATTTTAGACACTTTTTATAAGACCCGGTGCTCCTACTAATATTGGAACTATTTGGGTATCTTTCTTCCACATTGCTCTCGTTTCTGCTTGCAGATCCTGATATTTTATAACTTTGTGTCTCTCTGTATGCAGGACACTGTAGTCACTGGGTGTGGCAATTTCAATGATCAATGCTACTCTTGTCTTCTTTTCCTGGACCACTAAAGCCAGTTTTCTAGCATCTCTCTTTTGAATTGTTGGTAATGGATAATCCCATGTGATGTAGACTTCATCATTTTCTATGATGCTTTGTGGCTCATGTTTCCAGTATTTTTCAGACTACAAAACCATAATGTTTGCACAATTCCCAGTGCAACAGTCTCACCACATTATTATGTCTTTCAGTATATAGTCCTTCTGCCATTAGTATGTCACAACTAGCAACGAGGTGTGCTGAGCTGATCATTAAATGTTATACCAGATTCGAAATCTGACTGGTGCTTTTTTTAATTTAACTTTTAATTTGTTTTTTGTTTTTTATTGTTTGTTTTTTTACTGGGTTGGCTGGCAATTTGTGTACATGGTGGCTGGATAGTCACTTCAAGCAGCAAACACACCTGGAGGTAGCCAGATGAGTTAAAAACAAGAGGTTGAGTAGACTAACAGTGGTCTCATTGGACTGGAGATTGAAAATTGGTTAGGGTACTAGGTGGGCAGCAGGCAAGTAGGCTACAATTGCACTGTCAGTCATACCCATAAGATGTGCAGGTTGTCTTTCTGTAAACTATTCTTGTCATTAGTATGTAGGCCAAGAAATGTACTGTGGTTTTGTTTGTAATAAAGAGTTTCAAAAATCACATGTGATGTGGATGATCTAAACTTTGTGTGAAGAGCTAAATCAAGCCAGAAAATAAGGACATGTCAGTCAAGACAAATGTAGTGTGGTTCTCTGTGTACTAGACAGCTTCAAAAATCACGTAATGGGGGGGGGGTTAGAAAATTGTGTGAAGAGGTAAATCAAGACTGAAAATAGGGACATACCTCCAAAAATAGGGACGCCCTGAAAATAGGAAGGTTCCTCCATATCCAAACTAGGGACAGTTGAGAGGTCTACTGACAGTTGTTATTATTCTAATTATATTTAATTGATAAATTACTATGCTATATATTTTTTTATTTTATTTACAATAGAAAGTTACTTGCATGTATTGTACAAATTGCAATATGCATCTTCTGAAGGATATGAGGTCTGAAACTTGTGGGGGATCACATCAAGGACAAAGTCTAACACATAGCTACTTAAAAACTGCACTGCACAGGATGAGGTCTGAAACTCAGATATTTTTGTCATTATTTGATTGACAACTTGAAGTTGTTGGTAGTGGTGAGGAATCAGTAACAAAGTCTAAAATATTGTTGTTTGCTAGAAACCTAAAAAAGTTGCTAGAATAATGTAATTTGTATTCATATGCATTCTCCTAATCCAGGATATGAAGTTTAAAATTAAAATGTCTATCACTTAGTGACTTCCAGTTTGGGGGATTACAAAGTTTGAAAAATTGGTTGCTTTTATAAACGTAGAAAGTTGTTGGAATAATATGTTTTGGATCAATGCATTTTCTGAAGGATTAAGCGCAATGTCTGAAACCCAAATATCTGTCATTATTTAGTCATTGGTGGTAAGAGGTTCAGATCAGGAACAACAATTAAAATATTGCTGTTATAAGCGTAGAAAGCTGTTAGAATAATACCTTTTGCACTTAGTATCCATTTTCTGAAGGACGAATAAGTCTGATATTTGAAACCCAAATTCTGTCATGAAATGATTTACTTCCAATTTGAGTGGGGGCACATCAGGAAAAAGTTCAATGCTGTTTTAAAATAATTTATTTTATTTTATTTTATTTATTTTACATTTGTTAACCGGGATGGTCTGACTGGACACAGGTCCATTTTCAGCAGATGCCCGGGGAGAAAAGCTCCACAGTAAGTAAAATTTTACACAATATGGTAAATACAGTATATAGAGAATTTTCAAGCAATATGCTAAAATCGAAACACTATAATCTCGAAATACTGAAATGTCGAATTTTCAGTATCTCAAGACTATAAAGTCGAAATTTGAAAATAGTGAAAGTGCATAATCACGAATCGAATATCTTGAATTCTCAGTTATGGCTTTAAGCTACGTAATGTCCGGGATTGTATGTGGATGGTGTGCAGTGCCATGTGTGGATTTAGGTGTTATGTCAGGTAAGTGAGTGTTTTGTAAGGGTTTTGGGTGGGAGTTTGAGTGTATGTGAGTGTTCTGATATGTGTGATGTATATGTGAGGGACTGTAGAATGTGTGTGTGTGTGTGTGTGTGTGTGTTTGCTTTTGTTTACTGTTTGTGCGATCTCAGAGTTAGTATATATACGTGGGGGGGTGGCACAGCCCCCTGCTTATTTATGTTGCAGGTTTGTGGATGTGTGCTGTTTTGTTTGTTTATGTTGTGGTGTGGGTGTTGTGGTATATGTGTGGTCGGGTGTGTGCTGTGTTTTAGGTGTTTTGAATTTCACGGTTTTGGGCTTCGCAGTTTTGCTATTTTGGTGTTGTGTGGATTCGATTTCATGATCTCGAAAAACTAAAATTCGAGATTTCAGTATTTTGAGATTATGAAGTGAATCCGTTAAAATACAGTATACAGCAGAAGACATAAGACCTATATATACAGGAAAAAATAGTTAACCATGGTTAATAACAGAATAAGTATACAAATTCAATCAGGATTAGGAGAAGACCTATACTGTAATATATATTACAGTAGGTATATTAGGAAGTGAGGTATATAAGTAGAATAGTTTGAAGACTTATGTAATACATGGGCATAGTCACTTATTCTTTAAGTGTGTTCTAAGTGAGTTTTTAAAGTGGGAAGAGGTAGGGGCAGAAATCAGAGCAGGAGGGAGATTATTCCAGGTTCAAGCTATGGAGTGGGAGAACAGTGCTTTTCCTGCAGTATTGTTAGCCCTAGAGATACAGAGGAGGGGTTTGTCGGAAGATCGGAGAAGACGATTTGTATTATAGTGGGTGAGAAGTTGGCCTAGTGTAGGGATTTTTTCTGGATGTGTTACCACATTGTAAGCAATGACTTATTGGTGATAGGTTAGTAGCTGGGGATGTTCCAGCCATTGCAGTTCCCTTACAGCCTGGCAATGGTGGGTTTTAAAGGTGGAGTTGTTTGCAAACTTGGCGATTTTATTATAACATGATTCAAGTCTGGCAAGGTAACATTTTCTAAGTTGGGTAAGAATTGGAGCAGCATACATTAGGGCAGACAAGAGGTGAGTTTGGGATAGGGTAATCTGTGCTTGTTTCGAGGGATTTCCTGTGCCTATATAGTGTTCCCATTTTTTATGGACTTTTCTGATAGTTTGTGAAATGTGAACGTCGAAGTGTAGATTTTTATCAATGCCTAGGAGTTTGGTATGGTCAGAGAGAGAGATAATAGTGCCATTTTTGGAGGAGATAGTGATGAAATAGTTTTGTTGGGGGTGAAAAGTAGTAATTTGGTTTTATTAGGGTTTAAAACACACTGAATAACTGGAGAAACGGTCACCATCCACATTTACTGTGTTCCTAGTACTTCGGCATCAAGCCTTCCAGGGAATAATCATGCACAAGAATGGTGTAATTTATATACATTTCACTACATTCATTATTCAATTCAATTATACAATAATTGATCAATTGATTAGTGAGTCAAGAAAGTTAAAATCTAAAGTGCATCCTGAGCAATAAAGTGCTTCAGAAACATATAAAGTGCATCAAAACATATAAAGTGCAACCCCTTACATTCCTATTGCATTTAACATTATAATTTGAGAAGTTAATACAAAGTACTTATGCATCTCTAGATTAACAAACACTAAAACATTTTCCCTACAATGGTTGATCAATTAATCAGTAAGTCAAGAAAATTTAAATCTAAAGGGCATCCTGAACAACTAAAATGCTTCAGAAACATTTAAAGTGCATCAAAAAACTTTTAAAATGCAAGTTCATACAAAAGCACTTACACAGCTGTAGATTAACTAATACTAAAACATTTTGCCCTATAATGGTTGATCAATTAATCAGTAAGTCAAGCCACAAAGAATATTTCAGGTACTTTAATGGAAAGAAGTTCATTGCCCTGGGATCTTACAATTGCAGTACCAGTGGGGTTGTTTATGCCATTGGATGTGATTGTCTACCTGTAAAGTGGTGTACAGGCCAAACCAGACGAATGGTGAAAAGAAGAATTATGGGGCATTTGGGGGATGTGGGGCATGTTAGGCTTAATAATCCTGGGGCCCAGCATTTCCATGCTGTTCACAATGGTAACACTAGCAGTTTATTTTTTTCTGTTTTAAACAAACCTTGTGCAGTACAAGGCATGGAATATGGGTGTATTTTGTTAAGGATGGAAAGTAGCTACATTATTAATTTTGGAACTTTGTGGCCCCATGGGCTTAATATGGAGTTAGATTTACATGTATAGGATGAAACGTTTCAGTATGCATTATTTTATAAATGCATAGACATATAGGATGAATGATCTACATGTATAGGGTAAAATATTTAAGTATTTGTTAATCTAAAGATATATAGGTGCATTGGCATGAACTTCTTAAACTATTAAGTTAAATGCAATAGGAATATAAGGGGTTGCATTTTAAAAGTTTTTTGGTGCACTTTAAGTTTTGAAGCACTTTAATTGCTCAGGATGCACTTTAGATTTAAATTTTCTTGACTTACTGATTAATTGATCAACCGTTGTAGGGCAAAATGTTTTATTGTTTGTTAATCTAGAGATGCATAAGTGATTTTGTACTAACTTCTTAAATTATAATGTTAAATGCAATAGAAATGTAAGGGGTAGCACTTTATATGTTTTGATGCACTTTGAATGTTTCTGAAGCATTTTAATTCCTCAGGATGCACTTAAGATTTTAATTTTTTTGACTCACTGATTAATTCTTGTGCATGATTATACCCTGGAAGGCTTGATGCTGAAGTACTAGGAACACAGTAAAACTGGATGGTGACCGTTTCACCAGTTGTTCAGTGTGTTTTTTCTGTCCTTGGTGAGTTGGTTCATGGAGTGGTGTTTTTGGAGTTTTATTAGGGTTTAGGATAAGATGGATCTGAGTGATCCAACTTTCCACAGAGCTAAAAGATTCCTGGGTGAATTGTTGTAGGGTGGGAAGTGAAGGAGCTGAACAAATAAGAGTTGGATCATCAGCGTATTGTATAAGTGAAGCATACTGTGTGGTGGTATGGAAATTATTGGTAAATATGGAGAAAAGAAGTGAACCTAATATGGAGCCTTGTGGTACATCTATGGTAGTTGGGAGTAAGAGGGATAGTACACTTTGCCATTGAACAGGTTGTTGCCTATTTGACAGCTTTTAAACCAGGCTATAGCGGAAGGGGCAAAGGATAGGGATGTCAGGCTGTCTAGTAGTAAGGAATGTGAAACCATTTCAAATGCTTTAGAGAGGTCTAGAAATATTGCAGGTACAAAGTTATTATTATTTTTATTTGGTTGATCAGATTGGTGAAAGAGAGCAGAGCGGTGGTTGTGCAATGGTGTTTTCGGAAGCCATGCTGTGTGGGGGAGAGTAGATGGTGTGAGCTTAGGAATTGTGTTATCTGAGAATGTATACATTTTTCTGGTATTTTAGATAAGGGGGATAGAATGGCAATGGGGTGATAATTTGAGTATTCCTAAGAGCTTCTGCCTTTATGTAGTGGAATAATGTATGATACCTTCCATAGGTGTGGGACATATGCTTCTTGTATGGAGCAATTGATAAGAATAGAAATAGGGTAGGATAAGGATTCAGCAGCTATTTTTAGGAAGTTGGCTTGTAGATTGTCATTGGCAAGGGTGGTAGGTTTCAGTTTTAGGAGGTGTTTTTTAATTGTTGAGGTGGGAACGGGTGAGAGCATAAAGGATGGGATGTTGTCAGGGCATTTGGTTGGGTTATATGTAGAGCTGTTTTTGGATAATTGGGAGGATAATGTTAAGATGGATTCTGTGAAGTGGAGATTGAATTGGGAGGCAATGTCCTTGTTGTCATTTGTGGAGTTAGGAGTGGGAGTGGTAGTTTTGCCTGGTTTTAGGAGAGAGTTAATGGCATGCCAAAAGTTTTGGATATTGAGGAAGTAATTTTGTCCATCGAGTTTAGTTTGTCTCTTGGCCTAATTTCTAAGTTGTAGGTAATTTTGTTTGGCTAGGCTAGTATTGTATTTCTTCCAAATTTTCCAAGCCTTATCCCTTGACTTTAGAAGGGCTCTAGTTTCCCTAGTTAACCATGGTGCATAGTATGACTTGGCTCTTATTTTCCTAATTGGTGAAAGTCTATCAAGGATATTGATGAGAATATTGTTGAAGTAGTCAATGGCTTGGTCTAGATTTAGGGTTTGTAGTGGTTTCCATTTACTATGTTTTAGAATACTGTTTAGTTCTTGTATATTTAGTTTATGATAGTCTCTGACTTGTCTAAAAACAATGGGTTTGGCTATGTTGCTACGTTTCCACAGAAGGAAGGTGGGGAGATGGTCACTAAGACCATCAGGAAGGCATCCTGTCTGATAGTTTTGTTTGGGGCAATTACCTAGTGTCCAATCTAGAATAGACTGTTTGTGGGTTTTTTTGTCGATTCTAGTGGGTTCTTGGATAAGTTGGGTAAAACTCTAAAGATTAATATGTTTAGTGGGTTGTTAGAGGTACAGGCTGACCAATCAGTGTTCAGGCCACCTAGTAAGATGGTTTCTTGGGGGAGATTATCTGTGGCCCATTGTAACATTTCTTCAATGATGGGAGAGTTATTACCTGGGGGAATATAACAGCAGAGAATGATAGTTTTTGTGTCACTTATGCTTAGGGTTGAACCTAAGGTTTCAGCATTTTGAAATTTAGGTATGGGGGTTTGTAGAGGTTTGATGTTGACTGTATTTTTGTAGGGGATAGCAACTCCACCTCCTTTTTTCCCAGTCTATCCAGTCTTAGGCTATTATATCCTGGTGGGAGAATTTCTTCATTTTGAGAACTAGGTTTTAGTCACGTCTCGGTAATGGTTAGTATGTCAGGGGAGTAGTGAGCTATAAATGTGTGTAGGTTAGAAAGTTTGTTAGAGATACTTCTGATGATGACATTTAGAATCAATAGGTCAGAGATTTGCCTAGCAGAGAGTAGAGAGTTTTGTGGTCCAGGATTTGGGTGTATGTCTCCAGATATAAGTAGATTTTTAGTGATAAACAGTATGTGTTTAATTGTGTGCACTCTGTCTGTGTTGGAGCTTAATGATGTTTTTCTAGTGTAAGATGGTGTTATGTGAGACTTATGAATGTGTAGGAATAAGCTGTCTTTAAATAATGTAGAATAGATAGGAAAGAAAATGTGTGAGTGTATATTTTTTGAGAAAGTGTTATGTGGAATGATGTGTTTTCTAGTGATGTATTTATAATATATAATGTATAATATGTAATATGTTTTACATTTACTATGCATTTTCTGAAGGATGAAGAAGTCGGATGTCTGAAACCCAAACGTTTGTCATTTAGTGACAACTTCAAGTTGCTGTTGGTGGGGAGATCAGATCAGAGACAAAGTTTAAAATGTTGCAGTGCTTTTATAAACCTGGAAATCTACTAGAATAATGTCTTACATTTGCTGTGCATTTCCTGAAGGAGAAGTTGTTGTCAAGTCATTTCCCCTTAAGTTGTTGGTTTTGATTGTGTTGTAGGTTTTTTTTTTTTTTTTTTTTTTTTTGCTGTTCAGGTTGGGAGGAATGCAAAATGAGGGTGTTGCCCTGGGCTGCAAATGGCTTAGCTACTCCTCTGAAGGTAAGTCAGTGAAATGCAGCCAGACACCTTAAGGGTAAATGCCTGCCCTTGATGTGTTCCCTGGTTTCTGCTGATTATTATGTCTGACAGCAGTATGCTGTATTGTGTTTAGATAATCTTCTTCTAGTGACGGCTCCAGGTTCCTTTTCTAGGGCACAACAGGGACACAGTAGTTGCTGGTGTGGCCTATAGGATATGTGAAAAAAGCATCTTACCGATAAAGTATAGAATACATAATACATGCTAACAATTCACCCACAATCTAATAGGTTCATAGGTTCATAGGTGGGTACTAGGCTATCAGCCCTGGGGTCTATATAAGCCTAGCCAAAATGGTTTCCTGGCTTTCACCACCCAAGAAAATTATTTTCCTGTGCCCCTGTTGAGCATTGTCGCAGAAGTGATCCCCGGGGTGAATTTTCTATTTCCCATACAGTCGTCAAGATTTTTCTTAAAGAGGGCCAATGAGGAGCTTTGCTTGATATGAATAGGTAGTTTGTTCCAGAGTATGGGAAGTCTCTGGGACAGGAATTTATCCCTCCAGCATGTTCTGTTTATTGTGGTGACAAGGTTTAGGTCCCTGGAGCATGTGGTACAGAGAAATTGGGATTTCTTTAAGTGCAGCATGTCCAACAGCTCTGAGTTTGACATAGCTTTGTATGTTAGGCAGAGATTGCCTCTGAGTAGGCGATATGTGACTAAGTAGAGCTGGAGTTTTTTTGAGACGGTATGGCATCTGTTTGAGGCCGGTAATCCTCTTAGTGAGGTATTTTTGTGGCCTTTCCAATTGTTGTAGTTATCTTGTGGGTTACATGCCAAACGGGGCATTGTACTCTATAATGGGTCTAATGAGGGATGAGTAGAGAGGAACAATGACCTTTTTTCTAGAGGAGAACCCTTTTGTGATGTGTGCCATGCTGAAGGATTTCGTGACTACTGTGGGGATGTGGTTCTCAAAGGAGAGACTACTGTCCACCTGTGTCCAGAGGTCTCTTATCACACTGTCAGTGTTTAGTGAGCTACTGCCCATGTGGTAGTTCATGGGTACCGATTTTTTCCCAAAGGGGATGACAATGCACTTCTTGGCATTGAGCTTATGGGCATGACTTTCACACCAAGCCTCTATCTCTGTGAGGCCCTTTTGTAGAATGTCTACATCATTAGGTGATTCTATTATGGCTCCCAGTTTGCAGTCATCTGCAAACTTTGTTAGCCAAAGACCTTCTGTGTTGGTCTGCACTTCAGAGAAGTAGATGCTGAATAGGAGAGAACCCAGGAACGAACCCTGTGGTACTCCACTCATCACTGGTCTGAAGTTGGACTTGGAGTCGGCTACTTTTACTGTGTGGATTCTGTCAGTGAGCCAGTTGGCCACCCATCTTGTGACATAGGGATTTATGCCCAGTTTAGTGAGTTTATCTAGAATTCTAGAGTGGGGGATGGTATCGAAAGCCTTGGCGAGGTCAAGATAGGCTGTGTGCACTACCTTGCCCTCATCTACGGCTCTGATGACTGCTTCAAAGAAGTCGATCAGGTTTAGTACACATGATCTACCTTTTACAAACCCAAGCTGAGTGGGATCCAGGGTTTGGAGGTTACCTATATCTTTGTTTATAAGCTCCAAGAAGATACATTCCATGGCCTTGCAGACCAGGCTCGTCAGGCTAATGGGCAGTAGTTTCTGGAGTCTGTGGTGGCACCCCCTTTGTGGAGTGGGATAACCATCGCTGTGCACCATTCAGTAGGCACATAGCCTGAAGTGAGGCTATGATTGAACATGGTACTTAGGTGGGGTGCCAGTTCGTTCTGTAGTTCGTGCAGTACGCAGACTGGGATGTTGTCTGCTTCCATGGATGCTGTGTTCTTGGCTTTGGAGAGTGCAGTCTTTACTTGTTCATCTGTGATCACAGGGGCTTTTGCATTATTCTTGTATTAAGATGAGCCCTTTCGTGGGTGAGACGGGGGTAAAGTTAGCACTGAACCTGTCTGTCAGGATGTTGGCAATATCGGTTGGTTCTGTATATTTAGTGCCACTGTGCTGTAGCTCAGAGCAGATCAGAGTGTTACCATTGAGATTCTTGACATAGCTGTAGAATGCTTTGTGGTTGTCTTTGGAATCAGTGGCAATTTTATTTTCATAACTGGCTTTGGAGGATTTTATGAGGGATCTCAGCTTCTTGCTGAGGCTGACCAGGGAGTTCCTCCAATCTTGGGATTTTACTTTTTTTTTTGCAACAGCTTCTTCCTTCTGTTGTATGTTTGTTTATGGCAGGGGACAACCAGATTGGCTTCCTTTTTTTGAAGGATAGTGTCTGGGTTCTGTTGGGGATGGCATGATCCATGCACTCATGTATGTGCTTATACAGTGCATTTGTGTAAGATTCAGCAGTTGTACCTCTATTTTCCATCTGCATGGGTGTCATGACGTTTGCCACTTCTGTCTTAAGAAGCATGAAGTTGGCTTTGGAGTAGATTTTGACAGTGGTTTCCTTAATGGGTGGTGGGGGTGGGATATGGATGTCTAGGGTGATTAGCTTGTGGTCTGATCTGACCAGTGAGGAGTTGACCTCTGGCGTGGAACACCGGTTACCCACATTTGTAATGACTAGGTTCAGAATATTGCTGCCCCTGGTGGGGGTGTGGACAAGCTGATCCAAGGCATTGGAATTTATGAATTCCAGAAAATGTTGAGAGAATGGTACATGAGTAGTTTTCCCAGTTGATGGTGGGGTAGTTGAAATCACCCATAATTAAGGTATTGGGTTGTACCTTAATATTTTCCAGTGTCTTAAGAAGTTAAGAGTGGGAATCCTGGGGCATGGTGGGGGATCTGTAACAAGCTACAACCTGGATTGCAGTCTTGCCCAATGTTAGTTGCATTTGGATAATTTCAGATGCATTATGTTGAGCAACTAGCCTGGTGGTGTGGATATCTTTAGTGAATATGGACACGCCTCTGCCTTTAGTGTTTTGGTCCAGGTTAGGTGGCCGAAAGGTGTGGTATGAATTATAGCCTGGTAATGCAGGGGTGCTCTCTGGAGCCTTGAACCAGGTCTCTGTCACTGCACAGATGTTGATGTTCTCCATTTTAAGGAGTGCCTCGAGTGAGTGCATTTTGAGGTTTAGACTTCTAGCATTGAGTAGCATTACCCTCAGAGTTTGCTTGCTTGTACCTGTTATGGTGGTGAATTTGGCATTTGAACCTTGCCTAAAAAGACACTATAGGGATGGCAAGAGCCTTAGCCAGTATCCAGAATCCCAGTGGTGACAGATTCAGGCCATCTCTCGCAAAGCATCGTGGTCTGTTGACCATGTCATCCCAGGCAGGCAGATACCGGCTCCCCACAGAATGACACCAGAAGCTTAGCCAATTGTTGAAATCCATAATTTTGTCCTTGTACTGTGGTATTATTCTGGGAGATGGCAGGATGCTAATCAGGGCTAGGGTCATACCTGCCTGGGCTACAAGATCTGAGAGCTCCTCCATGTCTCTTTTCATTCATGTAGTCCAGGGAGGTATGTCTCAGGTCATTCACACCAACATGGAGAATGACACAGTCGTATTTGTACTTGTTGTGGAGTGACCTGAGTGCATGTGTTATGTGGTGGGTCCTGGCACCCGACAGGGAGCTGACAGTAGCTTTCTCCTTGGTTAGCCTGGTGAGTGGGACATCAGTGTGCCTGACTATAGAGTCACCTATGACTAGTGTGTTGGGTACGTTATTTTGCCTTATGTTAAAAACAAAAGACAATTTTCCTATGAGAAAATAGTGAATGCCATAATTTTACAAATCCAGACAATATTGACAAAACAGAAAAAAAGTATTAAATTGTCATGCTCAAGAAATATGGTCTGGATGAAGTGCTGGTATGGTAGAGTGTAACAAGTCAGGAGTATAGATACTAATACAGCAGAGGAGGGAAAATGGCAATGCACAAACATATTTGTGACTGAGGAGAAAGAGAAACAATATCATTAGTCTTAATTCAAGAACAGACAGCTGGTCTTATTTTGTTCTGTGCTGCATTATAACAAAAACATTCAAGATAGAATATGTATCTTCCCAATTCAGACACTGGTGAATAGCAAAGTAGCAGGCACTGGTAAATATCAAGGATTTAAATATCTGTTAAAAGTTCTTTGAAGTAGAAGCAAGAGTGGTCAGTTAACAGCCCCTGGATTACAACGATAGTCTGACAACTCAGGAAGAATGTAAGACAGAGTCAGCACTTGGGCTAAAAATCGGGAGCCTTAAAAACACGCAGTTCAGTTAGAGGCAAGAGCTGTTCCTGAGAACACAAAAAGGAGCAATCCAAGCAAAAAAAATGAAAGTAAAAATAAGATCCAGAAGCTGCGAAAGATGCCTTTGACTCTTACTACTGACATTCTATCTACATGGAAATTAAAAAAAATGATTTTCCTATGTCTGTTTACTTATTTATTTATTTTATTTTACATTTGTCGACTGGAGAAGTTCAGCTGAGAATAAAGTCCCCTTTTCAACAGAGGTCCAGAAAGAAAAGCTCCCGTACATGCAGTACAATCAAAATGTTTTACGTTATACAATATCAATAAAACCAGGCAGAATTAAATTAAATGAAATTTTACAATGTGAAAATGGTTAAGACAGTAATTATACATCCAGTACTGAGGTTTCTATACTAATTATACTTTATACATACATAATTAGATAAATAAGTAGGCAGTAGGATAGATGTCACAATACAGACTATAGAATCATTTAGAAAGGGGTCTTGAAGCGGAATCTGAGAAAAAGACCTCCAAGATCACTTTACTATGGCAGCTCCTTTGAAATATATGATTCTGAGGCATTAAATAGTAAGAATACAAAGATATAATGAAATAACTAATCAATATTGAAATAACTGAGATAAAGTGGCAACCATACACAAATATATAATGTTAGTTTTCCAGTCATCTCTGAGGAAAACAGCACTGAGAAAGACAAAAGCTGTACCAAGAAAATTCAGCAATATGAACTACCTAGTACTATAACTCTGGTTTGCTGTAATAAGACCAGTAGAAATAATTTAGATCTGAATGTTTTTTGTAGCACTATATCTCTCAACTTATTTGGTCAAGAAAAATGGACAAAGTTAAAAATAATGAGGAGGTGGTAAAACCGGGTACATTTTTAAATATTACTCCAATTTACATAGTGCAGCAGTTAGCACTGTTGCCTCACAGCAAGAGGTTCTCTGGTTCGATCCTTGGCTGGGGTGCCTTCTGCATGTCCTCCCTGTGGTCATGTGGGTTTCCTCTGGGTGCTCCGATTTCCTCCCACATCCAAAAGACATGCTGTAGGTAGATTGGACACTCTAAATTGGCCCTAGGCATGAGTGCGTGCATGTGTGTGCCTTCTATGGAAGGTTGGGCGCCGGGCAACTCAACACCGTAAAACTCCACTGCCAATCATGAGCAGACAGGTGATCCGCTGTGGCGAATCCTAACTGGGAAAAGCCAGAAGAAGAAGATTCCAATTCACTTAAAATTTAACAGAACAACACGTTTTGCATCAACATGCATTTTTTGTACACCAGTAAGTATAAAACTCTAATGACTGGCATTATTGACAAACTATAATCATGAGTGATTTAGAAGAAAATCAGAATTTAAGGGACAGGGAAAACATTTGAGAGATATGTGTAACACTCAAAAGAGTATGTCTGGCCACATTCTAGAATTTAAATAAATTTATGAGGGTACATGATTTTAAATGATGCAGTTATGATTTTTTTTATGTTATTCTAATTTTCTATGAACAAGTCTCAGCAGAAGAGTTTAAGAATTTGTAGTTGTAGTGATTTAATTCTTATACTGAGGATTCTTCATTTTCAGACAGTTTAGTAGGATTAAACATTACCACATCATAACATGTACTAACAAAGGAAAGTTTGCGGCATGATTAAAATATTACTTTATATTTATAAAAGGTTATTTTGATGCAAAGTTTCCCATTGCTTACCAGGGCATACACGTGGTTCCTTTCCCAAGATTTTTCAGGGGAAAGTTATCCAGCAGTTATACTATAAAAGCTATAGTTGCATGTTTTACTACATACCCAGTTCTGCAACCATTAGAGATTCATTGGAAAAATAACTCAAGCTGCAAAAAGTCCAAGGCCTCAGGTAGATAAGCCAAGCAGCAACTCCCCCCCAACTCATAAATCACAATCAACTCCAATTAGCATCAAGCAATACAGGTGAGAACAGGCTTGTAACTTAAGTTCATTGGTTCGTAGGTTTGTGCTAGGCTAACAACCACTGGAGCCTTTATAAGCCTAGCCATACAACACAACACAAGTGCATCCCCTGGTAACATATGCATCTTATGTTAGTTAGGAGGTTGCTAAAAAGTTATGTGGGGGGTATGTCAATTAGTGAAGATTTACTGTTGGCTTCGGTCTATAGGAGACATAGGAGCTAGCCCAGGGATGAATTTATGATTACCCATCCAATGTAGTTAGGGAATGCTTACTGTCAGCCTATGTCTATAAGAGACACGGGGGCCAGCCTGCGGATGAAGTTTTGATTACCCATCCAATGTTAGTTAGGAAATGTTTATTGTTGGCCTCTGTCTATAAGAGACATGGGGACCAGCCCCGTGATGAATTTATGATTACCAATCCATTATTGTTAGGGAATGTTTACTGTTGGCCTCTGCATTTTTTGTACACCAGTAAGTATAAATAGATTTATGATTACCCATCCAATGTAGCTGGGACTGTTTACTGTTGGCCTCTCTCTATAAGAGACATGGGGGCCAGCCTGGGGATGAATTTATGATTACCATCCAATGTAGTTAGGGAATCTTTACTGTTGGCCTCTGTCTATAAGAGACATGGTTTATTTTTTTTCACTACCGAGCGATCTATGCCTGACATACAAAGCTATGTCAAATCCAGAATTAATGGACATGCTCCACCTCAGTAAATCTAAATCCCTTAGAGCCCACCACCGAGGGAGTTGAACCTCAGCACAGAAATAAATAGAACTTGCTGGAGGGACAGGTTCATAACCTAGAATTCCAGTTCATGTGAGGCAGAGCACCTCAGTGAATCTCTTGGATGGGGATCATAGGTTTGTCTGAACCTATGATTACTCATCCATTGTTAGTTAGGAAATGTTTACTGTTGGCCTCTGTCTATAAGAGACATGGTGACCAGCTCAGGGATGAATTTGCAATTTCCCATTCAGTGGTCATGGTTATATTTGGATAGGGTTAGGGATGGATTCTGCTGCACATGGATGGAGAGCCTATTCCAGTGCATGGGGATACTTTGAGTCACATATCTGTCTCACCAGCATGTTCTATTTATGTTGGAAGCAAAGTTCAAATCTCTGGATCTAGTGTTTCTTGCACTGCTTTCTCTGCAGATGTGCAAAAGCTCCAGCAGGGCTGGATCTAAGGATGCTTTATATGCCAAGTACAGATTGCTTCTCAGTAACCTGTAGGAGGCCGAGTATAGAGACAGGTCTCCAAGGTGATCTATATAGGACAGTGTGTTAATACCCTGGGTTCTCTTGGTAAGGAAACTCTGTGATTGTTCCACCTGTTGCACATGCCAAGTCAGGTACATGCCAAAGGGGGGCATTATACTCAATGATGGGTCTGATAAGGGACGAGTAGAGTGGTACTATAACTTCCTTGGATCTGGAAATCATACCCTTACTTATAAGTTGGGCAAAATAGAATGATTTTCTTACTACTTTGGTTATGTGCTGGTCAAACACCACTTTACTGTCTACATATGCTCTCAGATCTCTAACGACTAGGTCAGCTATTACGTGTATCTATAATGCACTTCTTTGCAATGAGTTTTAATCTGTAGCTTTGGCACCAGTCATTTGTCTGTGTTAGACCCTCTTGCAGGATGTTAATGTTATGGGAGAATTTATGATAGTTTCCAGTTTCCAGTGAAAACTTCATAAGCAAGAAGCCCTTGACATTATCATTGATCTTTGAGAAGTAAATGGCAGGAGTGGGCCCAGCAATGAGCTCTGTGGAAATCCACTGGTGACCTGCCTCTCTGTGGAGGTGGTTTCGTCAATCCTGAATTCTGGGGTCTTGTCTGTGACTCAGTTGGCAACTCAGTGAGCTGAGTAGGGATTTATGCCTAGTTCAGTGAGTTTGTTCACATTACCTGTGCTGTGTTTTATGTTGAATGCCTTCGCCAGGTCTAGGTAGGTGGTATCCACAGTTTAACAGGCAGAGCTCTTCCATATTGGTGTGAACTAGGTCCAGTATGTTTAGATCTTTGGATGAAGTGTACAATAACTGATCAAGTACGTCAGTGGTAATAAAGTCCAGGAAACGTGCCTGCAAGTTGGTGGCATTGTATACTTCCCTGTCTAAAGAAAGTTAGTTAAAATATCTCATGAATAACATGTTTATTTGGATGGAGTGGCTCCAATAGGTCTATATGATAGTTATGGCTTTCTTGGGACGTAGATAGTGACTTATAACTTGTTAAGATAGGGTAAAGTACTCTATCTAAGGTGATTTGCACATGGATGGAATCCAGGGTATCAGCCTGTTTAACCAACCTTGAGGTATACCTGTTTCTAATGTAGCTCAAGACACCTCCACATTTATCCCCTGTCTGTGCGGCTGATGGTGCAAATGTGTGGGAGGCACTGTAGCCTTGCACTGCTGAAGTACTTTCTGCTACTTTAAGCCATGTCTCAGTAACAGCACAGATATCTATATTTTCCAGAGTGAGGAGAGCTTATAGGGTATGGAGTTTCTTGTTAAGGCTCCTACCATTGTGCAGTAACACCTTTAGGTTCCTTAGGGTTATATTTGCTATGGTAGGGAGATTTATCTCTTTGGCATGGACTACAAAAGGCAAAATCTGGAAGTCTTGGGGGACAGATGCAGGCCATCTTTGTCAAATAAATGTGATCTGTTGACCATGTCTTCCTGGACTGACAGCTATTGAATCCCCCTGGATTGACACCAGAAATGAAGCCAATTGTTAAAGGCAATTATTTTTTGTTCATACTGTGGCATCATCCTTGGTGAAGGTAGAATGCTGCTCACTGCAAAGTACATACCATTCTGAGGCACATATTTGGAAATGTCCATAATGCCTCCCTTCATTCAATCCAGAGAGGTACGTCTCAGGTCATTTACACCCACATGGACTATGATAGCGTTATACTGGTACCTGTAGTGCATGACCTGTGTGTGTGTATAATTTGGCAGATTCCAGTTCCAGTTAAGCAACTGACCATAATCTTATCCTTTTCCAGTCTGGCGAGTGGAGGATCTAAGTGTCATACAATCGAGTCCCCTATGACAAGAGTCTTGGAGAAACTGCTTGCCTTATGGGCTTTGGTTTTGGGGGTCCATTTGCTTTATACCTATTTGTGATGTTTGATGTTGCTTTTGATGTAACATACCTCTCAGCTGTACAGATTTTCACAGAATGTCCAGATTTTTGCCTCATATATTTGGTCTGTTTTTCATAAAATTGTGGTTTTCTGGGCAAATTAGTGGCAAATCATTAAAGACTGAAGTTAAAAGTAATAACAGACATTTGAGTTTGAGACTTTATACCTTTCAGAAAACTCATACAAATGCAAAATCTGTTATTCTATCAACTTTCTAAGTTTATAAGAGCAATATTTAAAAATTGTCCCTATTTTTGGGCCTTTGTCCCACTTTTATTTATGGCTTTGTCCAGATTTCTTGCTCTAAACGATTGAGAGGTATGGTGTATGCTTTAGAGATTGCTGATAGGCATTGTTATATGCAGGTTTAGAAGTCTTTGAGGTTTGGAGAGATTGCTTTTTAGTGCCTCAGCATAAGATGATCTATGTGTGTGGATGTAGTTTGTGTGTTCTTCACAATCTTGTTTATATGTCAGATTTTTACCTCCAATGAAATTGTGTATGTACATTTCTCACATACTGTGATGATTTGTTTAAGGATTAAAACATTATCAGTGAACATAAGACAATTTCTACGTTATCTCAGGATGCCCATATCTACCAAGCTGGCTACAGTAACATTTGAAAATTGTATATCTGTGTTGTCCAGACCTGTATTAGGATGGGCTATTAGGGTTTGAGGACTGGGTTTTACAACGGTCTGTTAGGGTGGTCTCTATGTTTGGGGACTCGAGCTGAATAGTACTAGGATATAGCATTAGATAGTGCTAGGATATGGTATTAGTGCTATCTGATGTGCAGCTAGCTGCTCTGAGCTTGACTTTGTGCAATGCACCACTAAATTGAAGGTTACAGTCTCATTTGCAGTTTTATAGGTTAACGTCTGTATTTTCAAACTCAGATAGACCAGGTCATCACCTGCTACCACTAGATGGAATATCCCATTCCTCTTAATGTAAGAACATAAAAAAGATTGCTTGACAATGTATGCTACCACAAACAACTTTAACAGACTAGTCAGAAAAGGTGATTTCAAGTCTCTGAGACCAATATCTAGACAGTAATTTTAGCCTAAAATACAGTTAAATGCAGAAATAAAATAAGAAATCAGTAGTTGATCTCTAAAACAGCTTCTGGAAGTGCAGTTTTTAAATACAAGTAATTAGTGTGTGCCTGGATGGCACATTATGCAAGGACTCAGGCAAGGACACCAAGAGTTGCTGTGCTCTGTGAGAATCAGCTCACTGAGAGGCTCTCAAACATACCAAAGTACTTAAAGCAAATGAAACTGTCTTGAATCCATTTAGCAGGGCCAAAATTGCACTTTGTAAATTCTATACTATCCTTTATAAAAAACAACAATCTTCCTCTCATTACTTACGTACACTTATTTAAGGACCTGGGGATATGGGTAGATTCAGCTATGAGTTTTTCTAATCATATCAGCAATTTGTTAATGATAATTATAGAACTATAGGTTGTATAAAAAGATTTATAAAGTTTAGGATATCAAAAATAATGAAGTCATTGTTTATTAGTTATATTAGACCCAAACTTGAGTATGGAATAACAATATGGAAACCCTATAAGAAAACAAGCATGAGTAAACTGGAAAGAGTATAGCAGAAATACACCAAGGGCATCCATAGATGTGAAAATGTAAGTTATTATGAAAGACTAAAATATCTGAACTTGTACAGTGTCTCTTACAGATATCTAAGATATCTTGTTCAGGTAGAGGGCATTTAGAGACAACTACCTCTGGGAATGTTGAGGTTATCAGAAATTACTAGAGAATCACCAGACAACCTATATAGAAGATTCTATAGGAATGAGAAGTGTACTAATTGGTTCTCTGACAGAGTAGTTGATGCATGAAACAGACTACTAAATTACACGAAAGCAAGTACTAGTTTAGATATTTTTAAGAACTTGGGAACAAATGTTTTGGAATATTGGCAGGCTAGAAGGGCATTAACGCCCATGCTTGAAATATTTGTATGTATGTATGTATGTACACAGACAACAGATAACCTCAAACCCTTCTCAATTAAACCTATATTATTTGTATGTATGCATGTATGTATGTACACAGACAACAGATAACCTCAAATCCTTCTCAATTAAACATATACAAACTAGCACCATAAAGGAACTACTTTCCAGACTAAAGCCTTCATCCCTCGCTGCAGACCAGGTCTCCAATGAGTTTCTTAAAATAGCATCAGATGCCATTGCTTTCCCTATATCTGTCCTAATCAACTGGTCCATTACTGAACAATATATCCCCAAAACTCTGGAGAGTATCTCATATAATACCTCTACAAAAAGGCAGCACATCCACTGACTTCAATAACTATAGGCCAACAGCTATTCTTTCCCCATTTCCAAGATTCTTGAAAAATGTATCCATACTCAACTACTTGGCTATCTACTAAACATCAACCACCTATCTACATCTCACCATGGTTTTAGGCCAAAGCATAGCACCACCACTGCTCTGGTCAGCTTTACTAATACAATAAACAATCTTAGAAATTCCAGCCTCCATGTCTCTTCTATATTTCTAGATATATCAAAAGCTTTTGACACTGTTTCCCATCAGAAACTAATCAATGAGCTAGCCTTATTAAACCTTTCCCAGTTCACAATCTCCTGGTTTCTTAGCTATTTATCTGACCGCCAACAGGCAGTCAAATGGCATAATGAACTCTCTTCCCTTCTACCTGTCTCTGTCGGTGTACCCCAAATATCCATACTTGGCCCACTGCTTTTCACTATTTTCACCAATAAACTCTCTTCATCCACACAACATGCAACCATTGTTCAATATGCAGACGACTCTTCCCTTATGTGTTCAGTTCCCTCCACACCAGCATTCCTACAAACAACCCAAAAAGCTTTCAGTGATATTGAAAATTACCTATCTGACTTCCAACTTGTTTTCAGTCCTAATGAAACTAAGCTCATGCTCCACACTAGTAACAAAACACATGGTCACACTCAAACCATTACCATCTATTCTGCCAATAAAACTATAATAATACCAGTTCAACACACCAAGTTCCTCATGGTTACCATTGACAACAACCTCAGATTTGACAAGCACATAGCCCTAACTATCAAAAAGGTACACCCCTAGCTTAGCTCACTCTATAGAGACAAGCCTTTCCTAACCAGCTCCACCAGAATTGCCATATCCAGAACTCATCTAATTTCACCACTATTTACAAACCTCAGAAAAACTAATTTAAAATAATGTGAGTCCTGTTATAACAAAATAGCAAAATTTGCTTCAGACCTCCCATATAGATCTCACAATTGCACTGCATCAACTAAAATGGCTTACATTTTCCAGTCTTCTTATGTTAAACTGATTACATTTCACTCATACCATCTTCCACCACCCAAATAAGTGCCTTGCTCTAAAACACCTCATCCATCCCTACTCCAACTGCAGATTCCTAAGATATTCCATCAAAATCTTACTAAAAATAACCAAATCCAACAATACCTATGGAGATTCCCTATACTCAAACCAAGTATCTAAATCTTGGAATTTCATACCCCAAACAATACTCAATAACACCAGTATTTCCAGATTTAAACACCTTCTAAAGGAACAAATTACCAACAACTGGCTTTGCACTTGTATTAACCCAGGCTGAAAAGAAATATGTCTACTTACCTTTAATACTTCCACACTAGGCCTCTCTCTTCTATTCCACCTCTATCCTGCATTAACCAGTTCCCCTTCCCACTCTTCCTTTTTCTCTGTTTATACATATGTTGCAGGCATAACGCTTCCAGTATCCCCCTCTTACCCTTTCCCTTTGTACGTAATATCTAGTATACTTAGTAGTGTATATCTATTGTAAGAACTCTGTTAAATCTAACACCAAGTCTATACTTCCACACCAGGCCTATCTCTCCCATTCTATTTCTATCCTTCACCCACTTCCTCCTTTTCCTTTTTTCCCTTTCTTTCTGTACATTATGCTACTTATCACCGCTTCCAGTATCACTCCTCTCACCCAGTCCTTTTGTACTTAGTGCCAAATATGTCTACCTATTTGTACTTAGAATGAGATCTGTATGCCAATTACACTGTACAAGTGCTATTATCAGAATCATGCATGTCAGATTCTAACGTCTTGTTCTATAGATATTTCTTCTCTGGTCTTCCCCCCCACCACTTTACTAAATTTCTCTTCTTTCCTTCCCAAATTGTATTTTACTCAAATTTTCACTTATTCTGTTATACATATTATGTTCCTTGCTACTATTTTTTCTACTCTGAGTAATTTTTGCATCAGGTATGTATTTATTAATCATTTCTATTGTGTACTAATTAATCATCTTACATATGCTTGTATAGGTAAAAAAATGTAACCTTTTTTCTCAACTCTGTGATAATTCTCTATTTGAAAAAAATGCTTTCTTGTAATCTTGAAAAAAAAAAAAAAAAAAAAAGCCAAAAGAGCATGAATTCTTTGCGTGGAGCTTTTCTCCCTGGGCCTCCTCTGGCAAAGTAGGACATTCCCGGTAAAAAGATGTAAAGTAAATAAATAAATACAACAATTAAGTACCAACAAAAATACTAAGTCGCAACTTACACAGTAACACTGCTGGTAAAGTTTCTCAAAAATGCAGTTCTCAACAATCACCAAACAGTACAATATCAGGGTAATTGAAAAAGATTTAAAGTGCAAAAAACAGCCAGCAGATAAAGCAGCTAAATGAAGTGCAAAACAGTTAAATAAACCATTTATCTGCCAGGGCTGATATAGGCTTTATTCAGGATACTTTCAGAGTATGGCAAGGAGATTTGAGAAAATGAAAATTTATAGTAAAGGAGGTTAGCTAAAGAGCAATACTTGCTTGCTGAGTTGGGCTCTCCATATTATGGGTCTATGTAAAACAATTGCTGAGAAAAGTCCTTAATCGGCTTAAACAACTGACAAAAGTAATCAAAGGGGTAGGGAGGGACATTGGTAGCCACATTACCATAAGGGGCAAAAGCCAGCAACACTGTCTTTTAAAACAACAGCAAAAGGGTGAGAGGGTTGGAGAAAAATTCAAGCTAATATAAGAAGCCAGACAAATCAGACACTGCAGCTTGTCATCCATGGAATATCAAGTCAGCATGTACATAGCAAATGTCATGCCATCCATATCATCTACAAGCAAAAGAATTAAAGGAACAACAGCCATATTCAACCTTGAATACTATGCTATCTCACATAATATGGGACAGACAGGTACAATATGGCACATTTACTAACATCAACTAGGAAGGAAGCTCATATCATGGTCAAAATATGGACTTTATACTTATTTATCTATTTATTTATATACTTATTGGCATTTGTTTACTAGCTTAGTCCAAATGGGCCTAAAAATACCATTTTTAGAGGAGACTTGAAGAGAAAAGCTATTGCACAAAAATATAATTTACAACTAGTAATTATTCTTAAGAGTGAAAGCAATACAGAACCAATGAAGGAAACAGTACAAGTGTAAAAGAAAGAAAGATGTATTGTATAATGCTGCACAATACAATTTTAAAACAACAATGCAATATGATGTTATTTTGTGATAATATCTTATAACACTGAAATAATGAAAAGTACAGTTTTGTACCTACCATAAATGTAGATGTTCGAAGATCCACATTGCTGCAGTCCTAACACTTGGGTAGTCCGCTGTCCCAGTCGGCCCGAATACCAAAGTATAAGGCTGACGTCGGTCAAGGCGCACTTGTCTGACATCAGGACGTCAGGGTACAAATGCGCATGACCGACGTCATATCCTCAGTCTTTTCTTGCCCCAGATGTCAGAAGACCCTAAAGAAAAAGGTCCAAACCCATAGGCAACAGCTAAACAATCAACCAGCCTAACACCAAGAGTATGTACAATATATACAATATATACAAAAAACACAATATACCTCAGATGTAAAACCCATCCCAGACAACCGCCTCAAACTACAGAGGGGAAGGAGGGAGGGTAAATTGGACTGCAGCAATGTGGATCTTCGAACATCTACATTTATGGTAGGTACAAAACTGTACTATGTTCTTCATCCCACATTGCTGCAGTCCTAACACTTGGGTAGAATCCCAAAGCAGAGGTAAGGGAGGATGGCTAAACTATAATGAAGCAGGAGCTGCCAAAATGCCCTGCAACACCGCAGTGGCAAAACCAGCCCTGGATTTAGAATAGAGAGGAAGGTGGTAATGCTTGGAGAAAGTATGCACTGAACTCCAAGTAGCTGCCTCCAAAATGTCCTTAGTTGCCACCCCCCTTAGAAATGCTGTTGAAGTGGCAGTAGCCCTAGTGGAATGAGGCCTAATCCCAGCTGGAATCTCCTTGCCATGATGGGAATAACAGAATGTAATGCAAAACCCAATCCACTTGGATATAGTTTGTTTTGACACAGGCTTACCCTGAGAACTCAAAGCAAAAGAAACAAACAACTGCTGCGACTGCCTGAAATCCCTAGTCCTGCTTAAATAATAACGCAACTGCCTGTGTACATCTAAAGTGTGCAAAATCTTTTCCCCCCTATTTTGGGGATCTGCATAAAAAGTAGGCAAATGAATAGTTTGGTTTAAAGCTACACTAGAAACCACCTTAGGCATAAAGGAAGGATTAGTACGTAATGATACCCTATCCTTATGGAAAATCAAAAAAGGCTCAACCGCCATAAGGGCCTGCAATTCAGAAACCCTTCTTGCAGAAGTAATGGCCAACAAAAAAGCAGTCTTCCATGACAAGTATTTCAATTCAGCAGTAGCCGCAGGCTCAAAAGGTTGTAGAGTAAGTTTCTCCAACACAAAATTGAGGTCCCAAGCAGGAGTAGGAGCTCTACGTGGGGTCTTATATTCTTTGCCCCTCTAAGAAATTGCTTGAACAAAGGATGAGAAAACAATGGTGGGTCACAATCATAGTGAGCTGAAATTGCTGCAGCATGAATCTTAATGGAGGAGAAAGACAAACCTTTGTCCAATAACTCAGTAAGATATTGAAGAGCCACACTCAAATTAGGCTCTGAAACATCCAAATCCTTTGCTGCACTCCAAAATAAAAATCTCTTCCATTTTTCTGCATACACCTTACGTGTACTAGGCCTTCTGGCTTCCATAATCACATTCAAAACTTGTTGAGGAAGCTGAGACCTGCTGTGGTTCAAAACAGAATATGCCAGGCTGTTAGATGAAGAGAGTGAAGCTTGACATTGAGTAGATGATCGTCCCTCTGAGACAAAAGATGTGGAATTAAAGGCAAAGGCCATGGAGGCTTCCTGACCAGATTCCTCAGTAATGGGTACCAGTGTTGCCGAGGCCAATCTGGAGCTATCAAAATCATCCTTGGCTTGTCTTGTCTGACCTTTAGGAGTACCTTTGGGAGGAGAGGCAGAGGTGGAAAGGCATACACATGAAGATTTTCCCAACTGAACGAAAGAGCATCCACTTTCCAAGCTGTGTGATGAAACCTTTTCGTGCAAAACTTTGGCAGCTGGTGGTTTAGTGGAGAAGCGAACAGATCTATGTCTGGAGTTCCCCATGACACTGTCAATTGTCGAAATACATGAAGATCCAGTTTCCACTCGTGGGGATCCATGATTTGCCTGCTTAACACATCTGCTAAGGAGTTCTGTGCTCCTGGCAGAAACCTTGCCTGAAGAGTAAGCTGCAAGCTGAGCGCAGTCTCCCACAAAATCATTGCTTGCCTGCATAGAGGATAAGAATGTGTTCCCCTTGCTTGTTGATATACCACATGACAGTTGTGTTGTCTGTTAGAATCAACACCTGCCCTGGGAGAAGTAACTCCTTGAAAGCCATCAATGCAAACTGGACTGCTAACATCTCCTTCATGTTGATATGTAGATGCTGTAGTCTGGCAGGCCACTTGTCTTGTATCCACTTTCCCTTCAGATGAGCTCCCCAAGCTATGTCTGAGGCATCTGTCGTCAGAATTTGACTTGCCTCTGGCCGGGTCACAGAGAGTCCCTTGTTTAGGTGACATTCCTGAGCCCACCACAAAAATCCCTTTTGAATGCAAGGTATTATTTGAATGACAGTGTCCAGATCCTGGCAGTGCTGTGTCCATACATTTTTGAGATACCATTGTAGCTTCCTCATATGCAGTTTGGCATTGGGAAGTACTAGAATACAAGATGCCATGAACCCTAATGCTTGAAGGACTGTCCTTGCAGTCAGCACGGACTGATGAGATAGTTGATGGAAGTAAAGGGATAGACTCTTTTGTTTGTCCGGGGTTAAAAGGCCATCTGGGCTGCTGTATTCAGTCTCACACCCAGAAAGCACATGTCTTGAGAGGGTACTAGACTGGACTTTATTTCGTTCACAGAATACCCTAGGCATCTTAGCACTGCTATCACATATTCCAGATGCTGAAGAAGCTCGTCCTTTTCTTGAGCCAGAATCAGGCAGTCGTCCAAGTAAGGATAGATTTGTATTCCTTTCAGCCTGAAAAAAGCTACAACTGGAGCCAGAACTTTTGTGAATACTCTGGGCGCAGTAGATAAGCCAAAGGGCAATGCAGAGAACTGATAATGTGAATTTCCAGCTCGGAAACGCAGATACTTCCTGCAACTGAGCCTGATAGGCACATGAAGATAAGCCTCCCTGAGATCTAAAGTTACCATCCAGTGATCTTTGCCCAGCAGAGGCAAAAGCTGTTGTAACGTCAACATTTTGAACTTGGGAATGTCCAAATAAGTGTTGAGGATAGACAAATCCAAAATTGGTCTCCACGTGTTCCCCTTTTTTGGTACTAGGAACAGGCGAGAATAAAATCCTAGGCCCCTTTCTGGCACAGGAACCGGCTGAATGGCCCCTATCTGGAGCAACAGAGAAATTTGCTTGTGAGCCTCTTTTCTTTGTATAGGAGGAATGTCTGGCATGCCTTTGAAAGGAGGCAAGGTATGGAAATAAAACCTGTAACCATGGTGAACGATATCCAATACCCATCTGTCTTGGGTAATAACACTCCAATTTTCTTTGAAAAGTGCCAGCCTTCCTCCCAAAGGTGCTGCCAGACGAGAAGGCTCTGGCAGCGGAAAAGGCAAGTCATTGGGTCTGCTTACGAAAGGACTGACCCCTGCCCTCACCAGAAGACTGGGCAGGCGAACTGCCTGTTCTAGGCCTAAAAGAACCTTGAGCTCTGCCCCTACCACGTCTAGATCTACCCCTAGACTGAGAATCATAAGAAGGATAAGTCCACCCCTTAGTAGGCCAATTTCTACTAAACTTTGGAGGCTGGACCTGCAAAAAATCTTTAACAGTCTGCATAGACTTAGCCTTATCCTCCATTTTCTTTAAAACTGCTTCCACAGGCGCACCAAATAACACATCAGATTGTAAAGGAGCATCTAAAATCCTTGTCTGTACATGTTCAGCTAAATTCTGATCCCTCAGCCAGGCGTGCCTGCGAAGAACAGAACCAGTGGCTGCCACCCTCAAGAGGCCTGTACAGCATCAAAACCACATTGCAAGGAATGCTTACCCACCTGTTCAGAAACATGAACCAAATCCTGCAACTCTTTACACTCAATACCTTCCGCCAGAGCATCTACCTTAGACTTCAATTGTGAAAGGAGATAATTTTGGTATTTCAACATGTGAAACTGGCAATTCAAAGCCCTCATGGCTAAAGTGGAAGAAGTATACACCTTTTACCCCATCTATCCAAAGCCCTTGCCTCTTTATCAGAAGGAACAGGATTTTTAACAACAGAAGCCTTAACACCTTTAGGGCCCTGAGAAACAGCTTCTGGGTCTGCCCTAGGACTCTAAAAAGATACTTATGAGCTTCAGGCACCCTATAATACCTGTCCGGTTTAACTGGGGCAGGAGGCAAAGAATCAGGGTTCAGGGAAGCCTCTGCAAAACATCCTCTACCACATCCAGAACAGGAGGTATAGCTAAAGGCCTATGCTGGGGAAGAAACAAAATTCCCTAAGCCTTTTCCTAGAATCAGAGAAATCTTGACCTTCCCATTTAAAATGCTCCCTCATGGAATGAAGAGTCTCTGAAAAGAAAAATCCTCAGGAGGAGAAGCCAAGGTGTAGAGTCATCTACATCAGAATCAGAATAAGGAGGATACTCCTGCAAGTCTTCAGCCGAAGACTCAGAAGCCTCCGAACACTGCTCAAAACTCTCAAGCTCAGGTTCCACCCTAGGCCTCTTATCAGGGGGGGGGTAAAGAACCTCTAATCATAGTAATCAAATCTTCTGCCATTTTAAGCATATGTTTCTTAGGCAGAGACCCTGAAGAACTAGGGGAGACCCCCACTGAAGTTAACCCTGGCCGGCTCCTAGAAGGAGCCTTGGAAACAGAAGGGGAGGGCCTAACCACTTTAGGAAGGGAGGGGAGAACAGCTACCTGAGAAGCCCCTTCAGCCTGGCCTACCTCCTGAGAGGACACATCTTGCAACAGTAAAGTCTCTCCCTGAGAATCCAAAGGAACTTCAGGCAGAACCACCGGCTCCACTGAGCCCACTAAAGAACCGACGTCCGGGACAGACGGTTCTTCAACCCTAGGCTTCGCTGCTTTGTCTTTGCGCTTTTTAGATGAAGCGGGCGTCGGAGCATCCGACGGCATGTTGTAATTACAACGCTTCCCAAAAACTAACCTGGCACAATCTAATCTTCTCTTAATAGTGCGTTTGTTAAATCTAGCACAAGAGCGACAGCCAACAACGTCGTGCTCAGGCCCTAAGCAAGGTATACACAAAGTATGGTAATCTCTATGAGGTATCTGTTTCCCACAAGAAATACAGTTATTCACTTTTTCTGACATCAAGTTAAATACTGAGGCAAGAAAAAACCAAAATATTCCCCAACGGGGTACTTAGCCAACTTTGATTCGGTCTGAAACTCCGACTTCAGAAAATTTCAGAACGCCAACCTGCACTCGCAATACTGCTTCTGCATCGGACCATGCGGCAAAAAAGACTGAGGATATGACGTCGGTCATGCGCATTTGTACCCTGACGTCCTGATGTCAGACAAGTGCGCCTTGACCGACGTCAGCCTTATACTTTGGTATTCGGGCCGACTGGGACAGCGGACTACCCAAGTGTTAGGACTGCAGCAATGTGGGATGAAGAACATCTATACTAATATTAAGTTACAAGGGAAAAACAATCATGAGTATGAAAAAACAGATGAAACCAATAAAAGAAGTACTAATTACATTGCTATTTATAATAATATATCCACTACTGAAAAACAGCTGAGATGAAGGGTGTGAAATGAGAAAGGTAAGAAAGCAGAAACTAAAGCAGGAAAAATAAGTAGAAAAACTGAGATGGGCAAAAGAAAAAAAAAGTAAGTTAGAGACAGTGACTGTTATAAGTGAGAGAAGGAGAATGCATAAGGATATCTAGTGAAAAAAAGTAAAGACGTAAAAAAGCCCAGAGTGCGTGAAAAAACAGAAAGTTAAATTCATGTGATGTATAAGTTAAAAAAAGTTTAGTTCTCTTTCTTGCCAAAGCATTCACTTGGTTACACTGCAGCATTTTCCTTTTATGCTTTTTATAAGGCAAAAATTGTATACAGCAGTTGTAATATATTATGTTTTATCACACATCCAACTCTTCAAACATTAGAGAGGTGGTAGTAAGTTGCAAAAATCCAGGGCCTCCTCCATACCCAACGATAAGCAAGTTATCCTCATATTTTTTTCTCTTAGCATCTCTAGTTACAAATTATCCATGACTAACAACTATAACCTCTTTCCAAATCTCAGTTATTATTACTTCATTCAAGCTACTACATTGCTAATACTTTCACCCCCCCCCCACACACACAAGTGCACAAACACATGCACATGCAGACACCTACACAGACACACACACACACACACACACACACACACACACACACACACACACACACACACACACACACACACACACACACACACACACTGCCAACTTTTCTTAGACAGGAATAGTTTGCTGGGTCTGGCTCAGGGTTTAATTTAGGCTTTTGGTTCTTCTTATAAAGTGTTTTCTGGTAAACGAAAGAGGGATACCTCTTTTCCTGAAGAGATTCAAGATTATGAATCTAAATAGAAAGATGAAGGGACAGATACATGGCTTTCTCCTTAGATGTCTGATTCAGACTTAGAGGTGAGCTCAGTTTCTGATTCTTCATTTCTAGAATGTGCCAATGTTTGTCAGTGGGGAACACAGAGGTTTTTCAGACCTTCAGAAAATAGTATGATCTGTTACAGAAGAAATTGTCAGAACTTTCACTCATTCACCCATTCCTCTAGTTCTGTCAGATTTGGAGGCTGTATGTGTGTTACTGCCTGTAATTTTCCTGACAGTCAGCCAGATGCCCCTCAAAGGCAGACAGGATATATAAAGTTCCTCAGTCTTTTACATTTTTATACACTCTTCCAAAATCTGACCCAGAAGCTGGAACTTTAGTTAATTCTTCTGCTAAACGTTTGGTTAGTTCCAATCTTACAGTCTCTGACAAGGATGGGAAGATTATTGATAAGTATGGGGAAAGTGTATGCTTCTGCAACTTAGACTTTCAGAATTTTGAATTGCCAGGCTTATATGTCAAAGTTTGTTCTAATTGTGAGAGTATGAGGAATGTTTTTTTCTGCAGTTTCTTCTTGTGAGGAAAAAAAAATCTGCCTTTAATAATTTAATTACTTCTGTTGTACAAGTCACTAATAATTGATTATGGTGTGTGCATGACTCTGATGATACTTTGTCCAGGGCCATTGGTACTGTTTTGAGGATGTTTGCTTGGATGCATTCTCAGAACTTCCTGGCTGATGTTAAAAATGAGATTATAAATTCTCCTTTGGACAGAGGTTTAGTTTTTAGGCCATCAGCTGTGGAGGTAATCAAAAATATGAAGAAAAGAGTAAGCTGGTACAGGGAATCTCAAAGATTTTGCAGCCCTGGTTTTCCAACGGATTTTCTAACCCCTCATCCAATTTTGGCAAAAAAAAAAAAAATCTCAACAAAATGCAGGTAAACAAACATTTAAAAAGAAATGGCGAGGGGGTCCCAAAATAATTCTGGAACTTCCCAAAATCAGGGACAGTCCAACAAGTCAGAATAACTATTTATGGGACCTTGCCCCCCCTGGCAGTGCCATTTCAAGAAAGTCTGTCTCTTTGGCAACAGATACTTTCAGACAAGGGTTCTGAAGATCATTCATCAAAGTTATCGATGGCAGTGGGAGGAAATTCCTCTTTTTCAGCAGGTAATCCCTCATTCACCAGACCAGACTCTTATTTCCATCAGTCCTTCATCACATGCTGTCCCCTGGTATGACAGAACTAGTTCTTCCTTCCCAGGTGGTAAAAGGTTTCTACTCAGGAATGTTTTTAGTGCAAAAGAAAGAAAATGCTTGGAGACCAGTTCTAGATCTTTCTTTCTTAATCAGTTTGTGATGGTGCCCAAATTCAAAATGATGTCACTTTACAACCTGTTACCTTTTCTTCCTCATTCACATGTCCTAGTAACAGGAGATTTAAAAGATCCCGATCAGCAAATCCCTGTTCATCCAGACTTCAGGCATATCACATTATCAGTTCTCAGCCTCTTTTTCAAAGTGTCAGGACTATCTCTGAGTTGGGTGAGAGATCCCGTACACAAGCTGGGATTCCAAGACAGCATTCAAAAGTCTTTTTTGACTCCTTTACACAGGATTGTGTTCCTGGGGTACAAGCTAGAAGTCTCAGTTCAAACAGCTTTTCTTCCACAGGAAAAAATAGACCTATATCTAGATCTCTTTCTAATAATTTCCACCCAGACTTTGGTCATTGTGAGGGAATAGCTCAGGATTTTGGGCCTCATAGCATTTATGATTCTCATGATACTCCTGGCAAAACTCCATATGAGAAGAGATATAATGGTATCTGAAGTCTCTTTGGTTCCAGCACCACATTCTTTGTCCTTTCACATCCCAGAGCTGGGGGCTGTCAGAAGAAAAACTATTTGGTGGAGACAGCAGATATACTTAAATTTAGATCCCCCTTCTCCCTTCCTGTTCCAAAGCAGTCAGTCACAACAGACATCATGGGCTTTGCTTGGGGAGCAGTTTCAGGAGGGATACAAGTGCTAGGTGTGTGGAACATCAAGAACAGATGCAAGTGCATAAATATGAAAGGATGCTTGCCCTGATCAAGGCACTCAACCTACTGAATCATCTTTGGTCCCCAGGACCTCTTCAAGTTATTGCAGACAATACTACAGTCATGCAGTACATCAACAAGCAAGGGGGACCAGGTTGCACCCCCTTTGCATACTAGCTATGTTAGCTTGGAATATAGCTTCACAGCACAGTCTCACTCTTCAGGCATCCTACATTCCAGCAGACCAAAACTGGAAGGTAGACAAGTTAAGCAGGACAAGAACAGACCCTCATGAATGGAAACTACATCTGGGGGTCTTCCCGATATTTGATCCATCTGTAGGGTGTTCCTCAAGTAGACCTATTTGCCTCTTCTCTGAACAATCAACTGGCAAGGTTCTGCTTCAGGACTGCATACAATAAGGCCAGGAAGACAGATGCCTTTTTTCTTTTCTTTGGACAGGAATGTTCCTGTGTGCTTCCCCACCCTTTACACTGATATCCAGTTTACTCGTGAAGATTCAGAAGGAATCCCCCAAGATCATTGTGGTAACCCCCTTCTGGCTCAGGCAACCATGGTTATCCCTGTGATGACCGTGCCCTGGCCTAGCAATCAAGGAGCCTCAATCCTCACCACTAACACCAGGGAGGGAATCTCATATAAAAGGAAATTATAACAAATACACACAGTAGAGTACAATTTCCCTTAAGTGCACACAGAGATCATAGTCAGTCTGGGGCTGGTTGCTCCTTTGCTCTCCAGGTCCCCAATAAGACTCCCCACTGGCAAAGCTATAGGGTCCAAATCTCAGTCTAGCTGTCAAGCTAACCTCCAGTACCCTCGCTGTCCCACCAGTGCTTCGTGTCCCTGCCCAGGTAGTTGACACACCACACACACTTCGAGATAAGTATTTATACTTCACAGACACTCCTGGGAAAGGCTGACACAGATTCTCCAGCTGTGCCCCTTTACTCAGACTATACGGTAGTAATTTATGCCACCATCAGCTAATACTTATCAGCTACCCAAAGGCCCTTAAAAGGGTGTCCAGTTATTACTGTGCAATATTATTATCCAATTGGTAATGTGACTATTCAGTCTAAGGCTTATTAGAGTGGCTTATTACAATAAACTTTATAAATATGCAATGTACTCTAGAGCTTACTTATCTCTACACAAACCAGCCACAGGTAAAGGTTTTTAAAAATATTTAATAATAAATAATTAAAGACATGAGACAATACTACTACACCACAGTGATATCTAAGAGTTCAGAAAACACACAAAAACCTAAAACAGTACAGTAGGAAAGTTCTGATATAACAGAAAAACACTTGTCTAACTTTCTTCTAAGTTCCTAGCTATTACTACAAGAAAACATACTTCTAAGACACTACTTACATAAGACAACAGGCAGAGTGCTGATAAGTGGGATATCAAGATCAAAATGTTCCACAGTCTCTCTCTGAACAATAGTTTTTAAACTCTAACCAACATCTTTGCTAGGCCCTCCCAAATTACATCATTTTGACACTTAGGTTTTCCCAGTATACACACTACATCATTTTGACACTTAGTCTGGAGTTCCCAGGCCACAAACTGCATTATTTAGCAATTTAACACCTGCTCAGGAAACTACAACAATAAAAGATATTTCACATGTACACTCTAGCAATTATTCCTTAAGTTAAGACAATAGAAAGAATGTGTTCAGCCAGCTGCTTCGGCACCACTATTTAGATGCTTTTACCTTCAAAGAACATTTGAAATGCTTGACTTAGTTTTCCTTACAGCAGATGGCAATGTTGCAACAATCTTAAAGTTCACATTTTACAGTGTTTTCTTTCATTTAAGAACACAAGCCTGTATTTTACATTTATATATACAAATGTTAGAATTATGTATCAAATTCTATTTGACTAGGCTGGCAGCCTTTGCCCATGTTGCCCCAATCTTCACACTACCCTCAGCTGGAAATGGCCAGGGGGTAATCATCACAAGCTTCCTCACAGACTGGATCTACTCACACAAGAACAAGGGTGTCTGATACACCCCAACCCCAATCAACTTCAATTGATTCCCCTTAGGCACCGGTTTACTAAGGATATACAGTACATTCTAATGGAAGCAAGAAAGCCTGCTTCTAGAAAACCATATATTAATAAATTGGAAAGGTTCTCTAGTTGGTGATAACTACATAATTGCACCAATTCAAAGCTAGTTGTTCTCTGGTTTTACAATATTTATGTGAGTTTCTATCCTATGGCCTTTCTTACTCCTTCATCACTGTTCATTTAACATCCATTTCAACATGTCTACCCATGGAGTCCCCCCTTTCAATTCATTCTCTTGTCAAAAAGTTTATAGACCTACAGGAAAACATGTGGTGCCTCCTTGAGATCTTAATTTTATCTGACAGAAGTTAACACTTTCTCCATTTGAATCAGCTAACCTGGATGGAGTCAGGTTCTTAACATTGAAAACCATTTTACTGTTTGCTTGGACCTCTGCAAAAAGGATATCTGAATTACAAAGTTTATTTGAGAACTAATCCTTCTTTTATGCCTAACATGGTATCCAAGTTTAGTTTAAGCCACACTATTGATCTCCCCATTTTCTTCCCTTAACTTAAAATGAGAGAAATGATACTCCATATCTTGGATGCCCATGGACAACTTAGGTACTCGCTTGACAGAACAAAATCTTTCAGATCTTCAGATCAGTTGTACAATTCTTCTGAAAGTAAGAAGAACAATCAACCTGTGTCAAAACAGACTATTTCAAAATGGCTGTCTAAGACTAGTACTTTTTGCTATACTCACTACAGCAAATTCCAGGCAGGGTCAAGGTCCACTCTACCAGGGCCTTGCCTTCATTTATACTTTTTGGAAAGGGTTAGATTCCTGACGTGTTCTAGAATCTGCAACTTGGTTCTCTGTACATTTTTGCACAAAGCACTATAAGCTTGATTCCTTCTCTGTCTAGATCATGCTTTGCTAGGTTCATTTTCCAGGGGCTGTTTGACTCATCTCCTTCCACTTTCCTAGGATAGTAAGCTAGGGTAATATACCAATATAGTTAAGGCTGCTGCAGCAGTGATCAATATGGTGAACATAGTGTAGTTATGTAAGTAAACTTACCAGAACAGTAGATGTTGAAATGATCACTGCTGGCCTGTGATAGCCACTCCCTCCCTTCATCCCCCTATTTTTTTTGGTGTGTTGTAAATGCTAGGGTGTGGACATTTACTTTTTGTTATTCCTAGCATTGTCATTTCAGGGCACAGCCTGCCTCTTTCTGTTGGCATGAAAGCTCTGAAGGGTTTGGCATTCAAACTTGTTGTTATAGTTAGCTTGAGTGTGTGTAAGGTATCCTGAAGCTTTGGAAGCTGGCTGGCTGTTATATCCTTGGCAGGATATAACCCATATAGCTAAGGCTACCGCAGCAGTGATCATTTGAACATCTATTCGTAGAGCAGGGTAGAGATGGCAACCATACTATACATATACATACACATACACACACACGTATATATATATATATATATATATATATATATATATATATAATATATATATATATATATATGTATACACCCATATCATGGTGTTCTTTCACAGATCAAGGTAATTGAATGAATTTTGAGGGGGTTTCTGAAATGAGACATTAGCTCATTGTATTTTACTGTTATAGAGAACTACTTACCAAAGCAGGAGTACATTTTAACTTGATTCAGGTCTGTGCTTCAATAGTGAATTGTAGAGGGTCATTTGCATGGCCCTTGGCAGCCTGCTGGAATACCTTGTTCTTCTTTAGGTTGGTGAGAGTACATTGATTTGGTAAGGGTGAGAGCACATTGCTTTGGTAAGTGTCTACAATGATATATGCTACATCTCAGAGATTACTCCTGGTATGTGCATGAATGGCAATTTATAGGTTCATAGGAGATTAGGCTAATGGCTCAAGAGGCTTTAAAAGCCTAACCCTATTTTCCCCAGGATATTTCCCCTAGGCATAAGAGGATGGCATGGGTTTGTGCCTGTGCTTTGAGTATTTTACAGATTTTACAGATTACCCCTGTCCATAACAGACATAGGAGCTAACCCAGGTGTGAATTTATGATCCCTATTCATTGATCCAAATTGCTCTTGAAAAGGGCCATAGAAGGGCTCTGCTTAATGCAAATAGGAAGCCTGTACCAAAGAAGGGGTAATCTCTGAGATACATATTTGCCTCTCCAGCATGTTTTGGAAATGCTCACTCAGACTCTGCCACAGTTTGCTGTGAGGGAAAGGTGAGTTTGTTTTTGCCTTCTTGTATTTTGTATCGCTTCATTGCCTTCCTCTATTTTGTATATTGTGATTTATTTTCTTACTCTGTGCTTCACCTGTATTCTGCTTTTAATTTCATATTTAAACTAGGAAAGAGCCTACAGCTGTGTCTCTTGTGAGTCACACAGAAATTAAGTTTTACCCCTCTCCCACACTTGTGTTGTTATGTTTTTAAGCTCAACTGTCTTTCTAGATGCTTGCCTGTTATGTTAATTTGACCACATAGTTCCTTCCATCTCCTCTTTCACTGGCTATTCTAAGCACAAAATTAACATTTTGTGAAATCACTCCCCTTCAGCTATTTAAATTTACTAGCCACTGTATTCCATAGAACCAGAATGCAAAGTGCCCACCCCTTCCAATCTATCTTGCTCTTTTAAAATTAGTGGCTCTTCACTTAGCTTGCTAAAGCTGAAGTTACCCTCCCCCCTTCCTATTTTTCCATCTTACCTTAAAAATCTGCAAAATCTAACCCAAGACCACCAATTATTGGAAAGCTCACATACTGACTCTCAGTAGTCATCTTGGGATTAGTGCTTTTGTTTTACTCCTGGTAATAGAAGAATAGAGACATTATTTCCTGGAGACTGCTGATCACTGTAAAGTCTAGTAACTGCATCATAGGTGCCAGCTTGGAATTTTTGCTTATATTTTGCTCCTGGTGAGATGAGGAGCAGAGTGCATTATTCCTGACTGTTTCTGATTGGACAGTGAGTACCTGTGTTTGATCTTCCTGATTGGTCTGGTTGCTATTCAAGGCATCTGCCAGGAAAAGGCTACAACAAGCCTACAGAACCTTGCATCATCTGGGACAAGACTGTTGATCATCAAAGAACCTGTGGCCTGCTTCTCATCTTGGTATTGGTGCTAATGATAAAAAGAGAAGAAACAAAGGAGCATTGTATCCAGCACCATGTAGATGTGGTGAGACCAGCACTAGTAGTAACCAGTCTGTAGCCATTCAGGAGAATACCCCATTTTCATCATTCTTCACAAAACGAATTCTTTCTTTTTAGGAACTAGTACTTGATTTGCTGCTGTCTAACCTAACTTAAGAATATCTCCTTAAATACTTCATCCATAAATCATCAGGGTCTACTTATCAGTTTCCCCTCAAATGTTTGGCAGTGCCCTGTATAGATGCAGACACCTTGAGTTGATATTTTTTCCTGTAAAAGCACCATTGAAATTTCACCAGTAGGGGTTGGGAGGGTGGCCTAATGGTTGAGGTGTTTGCCTTACAAACACAAGGTGCAGGGTTTGAATCTCACAGGGGATAATTGGCTAGGCTTAAAATGGCTCGCAAGGGCAGTTAGCCTAGTACTAACCTATAAACCTATAAAACCTAGTTGTACACAGGGCAATTAGTTTGCAGTGACAAGCACTGTCCCCAGAGTTGCAAACCAGATAGTCCTGACTTTATATTCTCACTCCAGCCATCTAATCAATACAATGGTTATGTTGCCATTGGCAAGAACTTTTCCACCCTCTCCATTACCAGCTTGGTAGATATGGGTATCATCCTGAGACAATGTAGAAATTTCCTCATGTTAACCGACAACCAGTTAATTCTCAAACAAGCTGATATGGTATGTGAGAGATGTATTTACATGATGTCACTGCAGGCAAAGCTTTCACATAAAAGTACTCCTAATATTAATAAGGTTGTAAGTAGTACACAGGCTGCACCCATCACACATAGTTCAAAGCATACACATAGACTGACATATGCTGAGGCACTTAAATGTATCCTTCCTAAACCCCAAAGACCTCCTAAATGAAGTACACATAACAAATACCATCAGAAGCCACAAATGCACGCTTTCAAAACAACACCCATATCGACGCATACAACCACATCTTATGAAGCCTCTACTTCTAAGCCAACAAGGCAAGCCACCATGCAATCCAGCATTCTGGTCATTGGAGACTCCATTGTAATACACATTGATGCCCCTCTCACCAGGTTGAGTAAGGACAAAGTCAAAGTCAGTTGCTTATCAAATGCAGGGATCCACCACATTACACATGCACTCATGTTATTGGACCACAGGTACCAGTATGACTCAAGTCATAGTCTATTGTTGGTGTAAATGACCTGAGACATAACTCCCTAGACTATGTGAAGAGAGACATCATAGAGCGTTCAGAATATGTGTCCCAGGCTGGTATAAACGTAACCTTGAGCAGCATTTTACCTTCTCCAAGGATGATGCCTCAATAAGAACAGAAGATGACTGACTTTAATAACTGGGTTACTTTCTGGTGTTGTTCTAAGGGGGTGTAATATTTGTCAGCATAGAAGGAGATGGTCAACATACCATGCTGCTTTCCCAGAGCTGCTTTTGCACCTCTTCCCTCTAAGCTTTCAAATATTAGCTAAAACATTGTTCTCTACCATAGTGCCTTTTTTAGGCAATGCCAAAATGAAAGTTCTTCTGAAAACATTTAAAAGTGTTACTTCTCAGTGCTAGGAGTCTAAACCAAAAAACTAAACTCCCTACAAGCTCTCCAAACCCTACAGAATGCTGACATCTGTGTGGTCACTAAGACATGGTTTAGAGCTGAAGAGAATACACTGGCAGCACAGGGCTATAATGCCTTCCACACATTTAGACCAGCTACTACTACTACAGGCAAGGACTAAAGGTGGAGGTGTTTTAATTTACATCAAAAATAAATATACCTCAAGGATGGTTAAACAGGACAACGCACTTGAGCTTCTCCACATTCAAATCACCACAGGCAAAGTCCCATACCACTTCCTTGCAAGCTATAGGTCCCTATCTATAACCCAGGAAACCCATACCATGTATATAAACTTATTAGAAATACTCACCATCCAACCAAATACCATATTCCTGTGTGACTTTAATTACCTCACTATTAACTGGGAATCATATACGACACCAAACATACATGTACAGAAATTCTTGGAAATTGTAACCACAAACTCCCTGGACTAGATTGTCAGTACACCGACCAGGGGTGCATCCTTACTGGATCTGGTCCTCAATAATATGGGAGAGTGCTGCACACCCCCTAATGTAATGTCTTCTCTGGGAAGGTCAGAACACAAAATGGTCTCCTTTGAAGTAAAAAAAAAAAAAAACTACAACACCAGCTAACCCTGGAATATTCAGGAACTACTCTAATGCTGACTTCCTACTATTAAGTGGTAACCTGGCAAAATTTCAAGCCCCCATAAACCCTGAGAACACTATGCCTATGCGCAACTGTTCACAGAAACCCTATACAAGCATGTTAGTATCTGCATAGAGACCGCTGTACCCACCAGGAAGAAGTACAAAACTAAGTCAAAAAAACAGCTACCCTGGTGGAATCACAACATTAATAGACTGTATAACAGAAGGAAGAAAATCATGGCAAAAATTAGGAGGTGTGGCACCCAGCAGGATAAAAGCACTCTCATCAACTAAACAAACAACTCAGAGCAAAATAAAGTCTACCAAAGCCAAATTTCAGGTAAATTTGGCCTCCCAGGTCAAGGACAACCACAAGGCATTCTTTAGCTATGTCCACAACCTCAAAGCCAATACACAATTGTGTGCAGAACTTATTGTTAATAGAGTCACCTATACTGAGCCAGTATAGCAAACCTAATGGTTGACAAATTCAGCTCCAACTTTACCAGTCTCAGCCCCTCAGCCTTTCTCATGAAATACCATCAAATATAACTCTCCCTGCTATCACTAGGGAACAGGTCATTAATGCTTTCTCTAAGGCCAAAAACACTGCAGCAATGGGCCCATACAATATCCCGGGATGCCTTCTAAAGAGCATGAAATATGACCTATCAGGCCCTCGGGAATTGCTGTTTAACTGTAGCCTCCAAACAGGCTTCATGCCTCATGAATGAAGAACCATCTACAGACCCTGGAAAATACAGACTCATAAGTCTCACTAGTCTTATTGTTTCTTGGAGTATTTAAATCTTGTCAGTTGAATGTGTGCTTATTCTGATGAAGTCTCCAGTGGAGAGACAAAAGCACTAAATCTAATTTTTAAAGTTTAATAAAGTTTAATAAACTAGTGAAAGAAAAAGCATTTGGTCTTTTTTTTGACTGCCTGCCTGGGCATTTAAATTAGGAGCTGCCATTGAATCCCCCCACCGACAAATGTTCTCCAGGAAGGGTTGACACAAACAAACGACTGGTGCCAGAGACACAGACTAAACCTAAATGCCAAGTAATGTATAATAGTATCCTTTGGAAAGTCATCCACTCCTAGCAACTACCATATTGACTACACACCCCTAAGAATTGACCCAGTAGTTCAGTGACTTAGGGACACAAATAGAGAGTAAGCTAACCTTTAACCATCATGTTTCTACTGTAGTAAGGAAATAATTCTATGTTGTGCAGCTTATAAGCAAAAGTACAGTATGTAGGCCCAAGAAAGTCATTACTCCACTGTATTCAGCATTCATCAGACCTATCATTGAGTACAGTGCCCCCTTTGGAATGTACCTAACCAGGCATATCCAACAATAGGAACACCCACAAAGGTTCCTCACTAAAAGAATACAGGATGTAACATGTCCTATGTAGACCACCTCAAGGCCCTATCCCTGTATTCTGTCTCCTACAGGCTGTTGAGGAGAGATCTATACTTGGCATACAAGGCATTGTCAGATCCCACTCTGAAGGACCATCTGCATATCCACAAAACAAACAGCACAAGAATTATCTGTTCTCAAGACTTAAACTTTGCCTGTGATATAAACAGGACCTGCTTGAGAGATAGGTATGTATCCCAGAGACTACCCTGTCTCTTGAACAGGCTCCCCATCCATGTGATGCACGGTTCCACCATAACCCAATTCAAGTGTAACTTGGACAATTGGATGGGGAAGAGGAAATTCATCCCTGGTTTGGCACTTATGTCTCTAATGCACACAGGCAGCCTGTAAATGGCTCATCTCCCAAGATCCTGCTTGTAAATGTTTCATCTTCCAAGCCCCTGCTTACTCTTCTCAAAGGTGCTAGAAATTGTCAGGTTTGGGATACATGGGTATACTTAGTGATCATTAGCCTAGTAAACACCTATGAGGCTATGAACCTATATGACAGCTATTCACTAGCTATTTATACATCAGTCACTTGTACTACCACAAGTTGTCTGAATAAAAGCCATAGCAAGCTTGTGGTATGCAAAATAAGACAGGCATCAGCATGGATGAAAAAAATGTAGTATGGGTATATGTATATCTAAGTATGTCTTTTTATTTCTGCAGTAGTTATGATTTTTGTAAAACATGATGTCATGTCTGTTGTTATGAAACAGCTCAATGATGATATTAACATTCAGTGTTTTTTTTCTTGTGATGGATATTTGAAACCACGGTTAAGTGTTGCATTGCACATCATTGTACTGCTGTTCTGTTAGTAAAAACCATACTTTGTCAGTGCTGCAATAAGAACATACAAGTTCACATTGTTAGAATTTTAGATTTCTAATGGAATTATGATTCAGGGATCTACAGTGTGCAATTAACAAATGAGGGCACAGTAAAGCATAAGTACTTAAATCTTACAACTACATTCAGCACAAGGGCCTCATATTTCAATGTTAAATTGTCTTACATAATTCTAACTACTGATGTTAGAAAGCTGATGTTCATCATGTCTCCTGAATTTAAAAACTGACTGCATAAAAAGGAGAGAGGGGTCCCAATGGACGTTTTCAGATATTTTAAATAGTTTTTTTATGTATGTGTCTTATTATATTCTAAATAGTGTAAAATATGTTAGACTACCATTCTCCTATACAGACTAAAACAGAAAAAATATATATGTAACCACAGCTCTTACGTAAAATGTATAGCCTCCAAGTGAATTTCAGTAAGTACCAAAACTGATAACCAAAATCATGGGACAAACTTGTTAATTGTTGCTTTTGTGAGATAATAAAAATATGTGTTACTCAAAGAAAATTTCTGCAAAAATGACAAAGCTGTATGCTGCTGAAATCTTTACATTGTGAAGATGTATTTTTAATTTTTGATTTCCTCATGCAGGTTATCACATTGGAAAACTGGACGACTGGTCCTGCTGTGAAGGAAGTTCAGCAGATAACTGTTACATGTTTGGATGGGGCCGACTGCATATTGTATTCCTATAAGCTGAGTTACCAAGATGAACAAACTGGTAAATATACACCAAAAATAGATAATGATGACCAATGAATATCAATATTTATTTTTATGTTAATTATAAAATTGTTAATTTTTAGTTTAATTAAAAAAATAATAATTCTTTTACCTGGGCGATCCCATTGAAGAAAAAGCTGTTCTATAAGGGTAGCAGAATCAAACTGGAAACAGCCAGTAAAGTTAAACAATACTTTCTTGGAATGTAGGAGGAAGATGAGGAGAGCATATCGATTGCTCGCCAATAAGCACACATACACACAGGAACACACACATGCACACATACACACAGACACAAGCGCGTGCGCGCGCACACACACACACACACACACACACACACACATGCATGCACATTTGCATGCCTGTACTCACTCACTTATGTGCACAAACACACACGTGCACTCACACATAAACAGGAGCTGGAAACCAAGTTTTAGACCCGAATCTGGCAGAAAGAAGGACTACGTACTGCATGTACTACTATGCATATACCATTATTTGGTCTCAAATTATCCACATCACTACCTAATTCATAAATTATACCATTTTTTATTTTACTAATCTTTAAAATTATACATGTTTCAGACCACTTGCAAGGGGTAACATTTGTTCTTGTTCTTTGTGATCCAAAATTAATTAGTTACACTGATGAGGGTATGCAAATAATATGGGCTTCAAACAACTGTAGTTCTGCTGACATGTCATGGTATGAGAACTGGGGCTTGGTGGTTTTGTACTACCTGACTACTCCCTGGTGAAAACCAGGAGTGCAGCAAATGGCAGGCATAATCTTGTTGAAGCTATGGTGTAGTCCAACAGATATCTTGCAGAAATGTGCATTGGAGCACATGCATACTAAATGTTTGATTTCTTGTGAGAATTATTATGAAATGAAAAAAATGTAGATGTTACCCATCTGCAGTAGGATGGTTCCTGTTCTCCAAGAGATTATTGATTCCTCTGATTATCTGTGACATTAAACATAATGCCTATAATAAGGAACATAAAGCACTGTACCATGTACTTTAACAGAATGTCCATGATCTCTCCCTCTCATTATGTTAGAATGCACAGGAGTATAGTATGTAATTTTGCCAGCAAGAGCTAACTTGTTACTGTAGCATTACTTAAATTATGAGTTTCCAAATCATTTTGCTTTACAAAATAACTGAATTTTATTTTTTGGATAAAGTTAATTAACCTCTCAAGATGCTAGGCAACAGACAATGTAGAATACTTACTTGCAGCTCCTAGATTATTAAGAATCACACTGTTTTTTTCCTTAATTTTTCTAAATTTTTATTGCCTTTTCAAAGATAGGTAGTATCTAAAATGGCAGGCCTTATGTATTATACCGTCTAGGTGCTGTGAACATGGCTGTAATTAGATTCTGTCATTTAACTAGAGCTGTCTTCTCTATGAGATTAACTTACAATTTTTCTTAGAAAACTTATAACAATGTTCCTATGGTACTTTACTTTCATAGGTTCATAGGTGATTACTAGGCTAATGGCACAAGAGCCTTTAAAAGCCTAGCCAATAATACCCAGGATATGACAATATTATATCTTAATTCTCCAGATATGGGATGGGGTTGTATCAGGGTAGTGGGTCTTTGAGTATTGGGGCCCTGAGTCATTTTACAGACTGCCTCTGTCCAAAAAGGACATAAGCAGTGCCCCAACAGTGAATTTGCAGTTCCCAATCCATTTATCCAAATTCTTTTTGAAGAAAGTGATCAAAGTGGCTTTGTTTTATGAAGATGGGAAGTTTATTCCATAGATGAGGTAGCCTTTGGGATATGAATCTGTCTCTCCAGCAAGTTCTGTTAGAATCATAAATAAGGTTCAGGTCCGTGGAACACATAACCCTTGTATAATTTTTCTTGAAAATATATAACATTTTCATCAGGACTGGATCAGAGAATACCTTGTAGGTCAGGCATAAGTCACCTCTCAACAAATGATATGAGATGGAGTAAAGGGATAAGGGTCTTTAGTCGGTCTGCATAAGACATGTGTCTTATACTTCATATTTTTTTAGTGAGAAATCTCTGGGGCCACCCCAGTTGGTGTAAGTGCCTGGTTAGGTACATGCAAAAAGGAGTATTGTACTCAGTTATGGGCCTTATGAGTGCAGAGTACAATAGCACTATGACTTCCTTTGATCCTGATGCCATGCCTTTACTTATAAGTTGAGCCAAACAGAAGGATTTCTTCAGTAGTGTAGATAAATGGTGGTCAAAGTTTAGATACTCTCTATCTGTGTTCCTAGTCCCTCACCACTCGGTCTACTTTTAGGGGTGAGCTATCGATATTATAATTTGTAGGATATGCGATTTACCGAAGGGTATGATCACACATTTTTTAGCATTTAGTCTCAGACCATGTGTAGAACAGAGCATGTGCATGTACCTTTAAGAAGCATTTCCAGATGTAAGCACATGCATATAAATAGTGAGCAGCAGTACCATTTTGAGAGAACAGCCAGAGTGTTAACATGGCAGAGCATGACAGCAACCTCATGAAATTTCTGGACAGAGCACGTGAAGTGAATTTAAAGCTCAGTCCTCTGAAATGTAAATTCAGATTACCAGAAGTTACTTATGTAAGTCATTTATTTACCAGTACAGGCTTACGACCAGACCCTTCTAAACAAGCAGCCATTTTTGAGATGCCAGCCCCAGACAATGTCCAAACTTTACAGCGATTTCTTGGTATGGTTAACTATATGGGCAAATTTATCCCTGACTTTATTGAGTTATCAGCACCTTTCAGACAGCTGGCACACAAAAATGTTGCCTGGTCATGGTCAGAGCAAAACCAGAGAGCATTTGATAACCTCAAACAGCAAATGCTAACCCACCTACATTGCAATACTATGATGTCCACAAAGCAGTAGTTCTTTCCTGTGATGCTTCAAAGTTCAGTCGTGGTTCAATTATTCTTCAAGAGGGCAGACCATTTGCCTATGCATCTAGAACTCTTACCCAAAATGAAATGTAGTATGCTCAAACTGAGAAGGAATCTTTGACAATTGTATTCGCATGTTTGAAGTTCCATGATTATATTTATGGCTGAGCTATCCAAATAGAAACCGACCATCAACCTCTAGTCACTATTTTAAATAAGCCTACGCATTAAACTCCAGCAAGACTACAAATAATGATGCTCAGATTACAAAAGTACAATTTCAAAATGATCTATACAAAAGGTAAACTTCCTTGTCTGGCTGATACCTTATCCAGATCTCCAAGAAATACCACGGAGCAGCTTGATGCAGAGAATTTTGACTTTGATATCATGGAACTGCGTAATTTTTCTACCATGAAACTTGATGAGCTGAGAAATCATACACAGACTGATCCAATTTTGCAAAAGCTCAACCACTTCATCAATATAGGATGGTCGTCAAAGCAATTTTGTGTACTGCTAGAAGTGCAACCTTACTTTCCATACAGAGATGAGATGCTGATGGCAGATGGTATAATTTTCAAAGGTCACAAAGTTGCTGTTCCTACTTCCTTACAACATGAATACATTTAAATTTTGCATTGTGGCCACCCAAGTTCCGATTCTACCAAAAGAACGGTGAGAGGACTAATATTTTTGCCTTCTCTATTAAAAGACATTGATAAAGTGCTTTCTTCTTGTTCAGTATGTAACAGTACTAAACCATATTTGCAGAAAGAGCCACTTCATCTAAGCCAAATTCCTGAACTACCTTGGTCAACAATAGCCACTGACATATTTGAGAGGAACAATCAGCATTACCTAGTGTTGGTAGACTCTTATTTGAACTGGTTTGAAATTGATTTACTACCTAATCTAACATCCAGTGCTGTTATTACTAAGATGAAACATAATTTCTCAGTCCATGCTAGTCCACATTGTTATTTCTGACAACAGTACCCAGTTTACCAGTCAATTGTTTGTCAGAGATTTGCAAAAGAGTGGGACTTTATCCACATTACTAGTAGTCCTGAATACCCACAGTCAAATGGCCTTGCTGAACGTACAGTACAGAGTGCAAAGCAATTACAAGAGAGATCAAAACATGACAATACTGATATCTTCTTGAATTTACTTAATCTCAGCAGTGTACTCTGTGACAACCTAGGCTCACCTGCTCAGAGACTTCTGTCTAGGCAAACCAGAACAACCTTGCCTATCAGTTCTAGTTTGTTGGTGCCTAATGCTAAAAACAACAGAGCAATCAAAACTCAACTTTTTAAGAAGCTTTCTTTTCAAAAGTCAAGCTATGATAAAATGAGCAGATTTATTTGTCTGTTAAAAGAAGGAGAGACAGTAAGAATGCAAACAGTGAAAGGCTTTGATCAAACTGGTCAAGTGAGAGGCATATGTGCCAAGCCGAAATCCTACTTAGTGGAATCTGAGGGTATATAATACAAGAGAAACTGTGGGCATCTTCTTCCTGTATCAGAAATGATATCGCAGCATCAAACCTGTGATGCAAACTTTAGATCTCAGAGCAACCCTGATAATGTTCATACCAAAGAACATATCTCGATATCCATCCCTATTCCTGATGACATCCCAGATGTCCTCAAAGCTGAACATTCCTTGAAGACAGTCCCTTTTGCTAGATCCAATTCTGACTTTTATGTTACATGATCAGGTCATATTTCTAGACCTACTGTAAAATACACAGCAACCTGGACATAATTGTTTTATATGTGTCTGATTTTGTATGACTGCATGTCAAAGAATTAGTTCTGTATAACTGCATGCCATTGAATACTGTTATTAAGTATATGACGTATTTCTCAAAGAGGGAGGATGTAGAACAGAGCATGTCTATGTACCTTTAAGAAGCATTTCCAGATGTAAGCATGTGCATATAAGTAGTGAGCACACGCAGACAGCAGTGCCATTTTGAGAGAACAGCCAGTGTTAACATGTGTGAGTGGAGTAGTCAGTTTGTTTATAAGTTTAGTTAAGTTTAAGTTACAAAGCTTCATTCCTGATGTGTTTGTTTGTAATAAAGCTACTTGTACTGAACCCACAACTGCTTGTCTGTTTTATCCTGACCAGACGAGTGACATCATGATTTTGGCACCAGTCATTTGTCATTTTTTAGGCTTGTTTGTAGGATATCAACATCATTTGGAGATTCAGTGATTGCTCCCAGTTTACATTTGTCAGCGAACGTGGTGAACCAGAGGTCCCCAAAATTTACCTTCACTTCAGAAAAGTATATATCAAACAGGAGGGGTCCCACCACTGAGTCCTGTGAGACACTCCTAGTAACAGGTTTCTTACTGGACGTGGATTCATCTATTCTGACAATGTGTTCTGTCAATGAGCCAGCATGCTATCCATCTGATGATGTAGGGATTTATTCCTAGCTCAGAAAGTTTTTCTACGACCCCAGAGTAGGGGATTGTGTCGAAAGCTTTGTCCACGTCTAGGTAAACAGTGTGTACCATTTTACCCTCATCCATGGCCCATGGCCCTGGTGACATTCTTAAAGAAGTCCACCAGACTGTGCAGGCAAGACCTGACAAAGCCAAATTGGGTCTGGTTGAGTGGTTGGATATTATCTATATCATTATTGATGAGGTCCATGATAATCCTCTCTATGGCTTTGTAGATAAGACTGGTCAAGCTTATGGGTCTGTAGTTCCATTGGTCAGTTGATGGGCCCCCCTTGTGCAGAGGGATGACTGTTGCTGTCCTTGATTCCTCTGGCACAAAGCCCGTCTAGAGGCTGTGGTTAAAGAGGGTTTCTAATGGCCTCAATAGATTTTGTTTTAAGCTATTTGAGAAGCATCCTGAAATGTTGTCAGGACCCATGGAAGCTGTGTTTTTGGCTTTAGTGTGTGCTGTAAGGATAAGGATCTCTTCTCTCATAATGACCAGTAGGGGGGTGGTTGTGGGTATTTCTTTGGGTGTGGTAGGAGGTGATCACTAGAATATCATATTTCTGCTCTAACTTTTAACCATATAACTATTACGGAAATAAATCACATATCAGTCATAAATAACAACATTTATTCTCTACCATATTTTCTCCTTTGGGGTTATGAATCTTGACCAATAAATTTTAACTTTTCATCCAGTGCTGTATCATTTAACTCACTATTCATGCTGTTACACATTTTTTTTTTTGTATTTTAAAACTCCACCATGAGGACAATACCAATTTGTGTACCACGTTCTTTTCATATCATATATACCACAGCTGCATGCATGTTCCTCATCTGTTTATTTTCTCAGTCATCCATACCATGTCCCGAGTTCATCCAAAATGCCACCTCAGTCACACAGCAGACTAGCCAATGGGAAATTAGGAAAACCTTTTTTTCCTCTTTTAATCATACTTATTTTAAAGAAATCTTATTTCTCTATTCTTTGTAGTCTATAAAACATAATGAATACAACCAGTACATTTAATTCATATTTTCATTCACCTTTCAGTATGGTCTGTCTTTTTCCATTGTAGTATTAGCATAATCTATTTACACTTTTTATCAGGCTGTATTTTGTCCCATTTTGAAAATGTCACATCACAGACGAGATCAGACAGGAGTCCCCGTGGACTATGATGTTTGCAGATGACATTGTGATCTTTAGTGAGAGTAGGGAACAGGTGGAGAAGACCCTGGAGAGGTGGAGATATGCTCTAGAGAGAAGAGGAATGAAGGTCAGCAGGACTAAGACAGAATATATGTGTGTGAATGAGAGGAAGGATAGAGGAATGGTAAGGATGCAGGGAGTAGAGGTGGCGAAGGTGAATGAGTTTAAGTACTTGGGATCAACAGTTCAGAGTAATGGTGAGTGTGGACGAGAGGTGAAGAAGAGAGTGCAGGCAGGATGGAGTGGGTGGAGAAGAGTGTCAGGAGTAATTTGTGACAGACGAGTACCAGTAAGAGTGAAAGGGAAGGTCTACAAGAGGGTAGTGAGACCAGCTATGTTATACGGGTTGGAGACAGTGGCATTGACAAAAAGGCAGGAGTCTGAGCTTGGCAGAGTTGAAGATGTTAAGATTTGCACTGGGTGTGACAAGGATGGACAGGATTAGGAATAAGTATATTAGAGGGTCAGCCCAGGTTGGAAGGTTTGGAGACAAAGCCAGTGAGGCAAGATTACGTTGGTTTGGACATGTGCTGAGGAGGGATGCAGAGTATATTGGGAAAAATATGCTAATGATGAAGCTGCCAGGTAACAGGAAAAGAGGAAAGCCTAAGATAAGGTTTATGGATGTGGTGAGAGAGGATATGCAGGTGGTTGGTGTGACAGAGCAAGATGCAGAGGACAGGAGGAAATGGAAACAGTTGATCTGCTGTGGCGATCCCTAATGGGAGCAGCTGAAAGAAGAAGAAGAATAATCCAACAAGGACACCAACACAGCAGTGGGAACCCCGACCCACTTCTTTATTCATCCAGCTCTCTCTGTTCTGTCCAATTACCTATATGTTTCAGCATATGTAGCAACTTTCTCCATATTATCACATGCAGATACTTTGATATGCTCACCTCCAGGTCAAAGTAATAGAAAAGAAAAAAAAAAGGAAAATACTTTTTCTTTATTTATATTACACTTCTATCATTAACCTGTCAACTAATGTTCATCTTCTAGTATTGAAACATAAATTCTCCAACTACCTTCTATCCCTTACCTGTATTTATATCTCTATATCCAGCTTTAATCCTTCATATTTAAATCTACTTATAGCATTCAGTGTATAATTCTTAAGGTTTATCCCAATATTCCTATCTCTGTGAAAAACTGTTGTATCATAACAGTACTTCCGACATAGCAAATCAAAACTAAGAAAATCTAAAAGTATTACTGCTCAATGCTAGCAGCCTAAACAAAAAACTCCACTCCCTGGAAGCTCTCTTTACCCTAGAGAATGCTGATGTCTGGTGCAGTCTCAGAGATGTGGTTTAAAGCTGGGGACAGCACACCAACTGTGCAGGGTTATAATGACACACATTTAGACCAGCTACTTCACAGGCAGATGGAGGTGTCTCTGTTTACATCAAAAATAAATATACTTCAAGGCTTGTCAAACAGGACATGCTGCTCCATGTTCAAATCACCATAGGCAAAATCCAATACCACTTCCTTGTAAGCTATAGGTCCCCCTCTATGACCCAGGAAACTGATACCATGTATTTAAACTTATTAGAAACACTAATCATCCAACCCAATACCATATTCATGGGTGACTTTAATTACCCCATTATTAACTGGGAATACTATATGACATCAAACATACATGCACAGAGATTCCTGGTTTTGTAAACACAAACTCCTTTTCATATCATATATACCACAGCTGCATGCATGTTCCTCATCTGTTTATTTTCTCAGTCATCCATACCATGTCCCGAGTTCATCCAAAATGCCACCTCAGTCACACAGCAGACTAGCCAATGGGAAATTAGGAAAACCTTTTTTTCCTCTTTTAATCATACTTATTTTAAAGAAATCTTATTTCTCTATTCTTTGTAGTCTATAAAATATAATGAATACAACCAGTACATTTAATTCATATTTTCATTCACCTTTCAGTATGGTCTGTCTTTTTCCATTGTAGTATTAGCATAATCTATTTACACTTTTTATCAGGCTGTATTTTGTCCCATTTTGAAAATGTCACATCACAGACGAGATCAGACAGGAGTCCCCGTGGACTATGATGTTTGCAGATGACATTGTGATCTTTAGTGAGAGTAGGGAACAGGTGGAGAAGACCCTGGAGAGGTGGAGATATGCTCTAGAAAGAAGAGAAATGAAGGTCAGCAGGACTAAGACAGAATATATGTGTGTGAATGAGAGGAAGGATAGAGGAATGGTGAGGATACAGGGAGTATAGGTGGCAAAGGTGAATGAGTTTAAGTAGTTGGGATCAACAGTTCAGAGTAATGGTGAGTGTGGAAGAGAGGTGAAGAAGAGAGTGCAGGCAGGATGGAGTGGGTGGAGAAGAGTGTCAGGAGTAATTTGTGACAGACGAGTACCAGTAAGAGTGAAAGGGAAGGTCTACAAGAGGGTAGTGAGCCCAGCTATGTTATACGGGTTGGAAACAGTGGCATTGACAAAAAGGCAGGAGTCAGAGCTTGACGTGGCAGAGTTGAAGATGTTAAGATTTGCACTGGGTGTGACGAGGATAGACAGGATTAGCAATAAGTATATTAGAGGGTCAGCCCAGGTTGGAAGGTTTGGAGACAAAGCCAGAGAGGCAAGATTACGTTGGTTTGGACATGTGCTGAGGAGGGATGCAGAGTATATTGGGAAAAAGATGCTAAGGATGAAGCTGCCAGGTAACAGGAAAAGAGGAAGGCCTAAGATAAGGTTTATGGATATGGTGAGAGAGGATATGCAGGTGGTTGGTGTGACAGAGCAAGATGCAGAGGACAGGAGGAAATGGAAACAGTTGATCTGCTGTGGCGACCCCTAACGGGAGCAGCTGAAAGAAGAAGACTCCCCTCGACTGACACCTTAGCAGGCATCTTCACCTGTGGGACTGCTGTTTACACTGAGGTCCCTGTGAAGCATTTACCTTAACAGGGTAGTGCAGTCCATGAATTCGAAAGGCTTATCATGATGTGCAAACCTTCCGAGATAAGACTTCCTCATTTTACTAATCCTTTCTGAATCCAATGTTCGTAACTTGTTTTCATACTTGGATAACATCCTTCATATTGCACCTGTCCTCATAACTATTTAGGAAAAACAATAATGTCTCGGGTCAAATTATTCATCCACAGCAACAATTATCTCCCTGGATCTGGATGCAGTACTATTTGATATAAGCTGTAAAATGAAAAAGGACTTCCATACAGCAGTTGATATGTGATGATCAAAGCAGTTCATTGTCAAAATAGGTTCCCAGATCCCGAACTCTGGCATTAATTTTCTTGGGTGTGTTGTCAGTGTGATAGTTACAAGGGGAGTCATGCTTACCAAAGGATACAATTGTACACTTCTTGGCATTTAATTTTAGTCCATGAGTTTGACACCAGCTATTTGTTTTAGACAGGCTGTCTTGAAGGATGTTTTGTGTCCATTGGTGAGTTTGTGATGACACCAAGCTTACAGTCATCTGCAAAACTGATCAGCCACAAGCCCTGAATATTAGCTATAACTTCTAAGAAGTAAATACCAAAAAGGAGTGGCCCAAGGACTGAACTAGTGACATGTTTTTTGAAAGAGGTATAGCTGCCCTAACTGTATGGGTTCCATTTGTGAGCCAATTTGCTATCTGACAAGTTATATAGGGATTGAAATTTAGCCAGGAGAGTATATCTAAGATACGTGGGTGTGGTAAGAACAGGACTAAATGGCATTCTTATTTCATCTGAGAAGCATTTCACATTTGCAGTTTGTGTTTTCAGATGCTCATTTGATAAGCTATACCATTTTAAATCATCCACAAAAGTAGATGAGATGTCTATAAACAACATCGGTTTCTGGAAGTTAAGATATAGCCATACGATAGTCTAGTAAGTAAATAGAGAAAACAGCTACTTGTCATTGTTGAATAAATGATATTGAAGAATATTAATCTGACAGAGGAAGAGTTGCTAGTCTTTTAATGATTCTTTCACAGAACAGCACTAAAGATACATATCCAAACTGGTTTGATGCTCCTAGGAAGATTGAACATCTCCTTGACATATTATCATGATTCTGTAGAAGACCCTTTGCTAAAGGAAGTAACATAATTTCCTGTATGAGAACAAGTACAGGGCCTTCTACCAACTTTCTTCCGAATCAGTTGGTGAGCATACCCTTCCAAGCCATTTGAAACTACTGGGAGCAACTCAGCTGCTTTAACTGCTTTCAAGACTTTCTGCACTACTGCTGTCATGGTATAAGAGGCTCTGAATACATGGTGCCTTAATTGGAGAAGATACAACACTGTGAACCACTGGAGACATCCCCTATTTTTTTTTTTTTTTTTTGGAAAGCACTAATGTGATGCTGAAAACAGATCCCCTACAATTGTGTCTTCCAGGGATGTCTACATTGTTCAGTTTTAGTTCTATATGTTTACCAAAGCCTTACTCGATCTTACTAAAAACTTGGCTTTCCAACTGGCTTATTGTAGCCATCACTGTGAATGAACCAATTGGATCATTTCCCTCGATACCGCACAGAAATACTGTCTGACACTGAGGATTCCCAGAAGTCATTTGCTCAGGAGGATAAGCCTGAGTCAGAGGAAAGGAATGATCCAGCCCTGGCTTAGTCTCACTCTACTTGATGTCCTCTACTAAGAGCAAATCTTCTCTTTCAGAGGATCTAAGTTTTGACAAACTTTTTTTTTTCAGAAAAATAGAGCAGAGCTGAGCTTCTGTCACATAATCTGGGCAGGATAAGATAGAACAGAGTATCTATATCTCCAACAATCACTTTCTAAGGTTATTCCTTATATTCTCTTCATGGTTAAGTCTGCAATGAATTCAGCTCCTAAACATTGTCCACAGATTAGTCAATAAGAACTCTTTCCTCAACAAGATACTCCTTTATGGGCCAAAGCCCTACAGTTACCTCTATTGTTACTGCATAGGGTATGAAGTACCAACTTCACATAATCAAGAATCTTCTCCAAGATTAAGTGTAAACCTCACATACTCAGTGATCTTCTCTAAGATAAGATAAAGATTCTACATCTGTAATTCTGTGAGACAAATAGTATATTTGGTGGTAACTGTAGGATTATGAACATCCATTTATAATGTGTGCCTCTCCAGATAATAAGGATATGTTTTGAAGAATCATTGTGAGTTGGTGAAATTTCTACCTTATTTTGGGACTAAGGTTAAACTTATTAAGAACCCAAATGCTTGCTCAGAAGCTTCCTTATCTTTTCAGATTATTTTGCCAGAGATGTTGCATTTAGAATAGTGTTGATTAGACATGGTAACATGTTTTCATGTTGGTTATGTACACCCACATAATACTCTGGCAATGTTTCTCTGGTAGTTATCAGAGAAGAATATTAAGGCTATGACCTGTTAACAAACTGCATCCTGTGGCCCAGGGTGTGATTCCACTTATACTGTGTGATTCTGAACAGCTCACTTAATGCAGACAGTGCTCCTGGGCTGAATCTGAAAAAAATCCATGTAGATCATTGCTCTCCATGGATAACAAATGCAGATAAATAAGTAAATACATAAATAAATAACCTCTGTCTGCTGTCACTAATCTGTGTGGAAAACAAGTTAATCAGGGACATAAAGAGCAGAACTCAAATAATTCAAACAATGAGTCTATAAGGCCTGCTGTTGCCTTCAATTATTCTGGACCCATAAACCAGCATTGCAGCATGCTGGAAAGGCTTCATGGAAATGTCTGAAGTGTTTCATCAAGCTAATTTAGAATGGGACTACTGGGGGAGATTTAAGGCCTCATGGAAATGTCTGAAGTGTTTCATCAAGCTAATTTAGAATGGGACTACTGGGGGAGATTTAAGGCCTCATGGAAATGTCTGAAGTGTTTCAAGCTAATTTAGAATGGGACTACTGGGGGAGATTTTTATAACTTTTTCATGGGGGTGTCATTGCCCTCCCTAGTGGTAGTAGTGATTCTGGCTACAGATGTCACTCCAAGGCCAGTAAACAATCAGACCTCCTGAGGATCTGAGATCCCTTTTAGAGGATACTCTATACCAGTTTCCTGGTATAGAGAGCAGTGAGGAAAATATTACAGTTATTTCCTTCCTACTTTCTGATGTATTCTACATTCAGTAACACAGTGCAACAGGATATTGCTTCAATAAACAGAGTGGGACCAGGTCTCATGTTGTTCATAGGTTCATAGGTTCATAGGTTCATACTAGGCTATCTGCCCTAGGGCATTTATAAGCCTAGCCAGAATGTGTTTGGCTTTTGCCACCCATTTTAAATTTATTTTGCTATGCCCTTTTTGAGGTTAGTATACTGTGCCTCTATCTAACAGTGACACAGAAGTGATACCCGGGGTAAACCTACGATCTCCCATCCACTCATCAAGATTCCTCTTGAAGAGAGTCAATGAGGGACTCTGCCTAACCTGGACTGGGATTTTATTCCAGAGTGAAGGGAGCCTCTGGGTTATGAATCTGTCCCTCCAGCATGTCCTATTTATTTCAGTGCTGAGGTTCAAGTCTCTCGAGCGTAGCTCGATGGGATTTGGATTTTCTGAGGTGCAGCATGTCCATTAATTCCGGGTTGGACATGGCTTTATACGTCAGGCACAGATCTCCTCTGAACAGGCGGTATGCCACTGAGTAGAGCTGGAGTTTCTTTAACCGGGCAGCATATGGAATCTGTTTGAGCCCTTTGATCCTCTTGGTGAGGTACTTTTGGGGTCTTTCCAGTTGCTGCAGGTGTCTGGTAAGGTACATTCCAAAAGGGGCATTGTACTCAATTATGGGCCTGATGAGGGATGAGTAAAGAGGCACGATGACCTCCCCTGATCTAGATGTGAATCCCTTCATGATTAGGTGGGCTATATAAAATGTTTTTCTAACCACTTTGGCCACGTGGTTGTCAAATGAGAGATTGCTATCAACTTGGGTCCCCAGGTCCCTAATTACTTCTTCTGTACTTAATGGATTTCCACCTATGTGGTAATTTGTGGGCACTTTATTTTTGCCAAAGGGGATGACTATACACTTTTTGGCATTTAGCTTGAGGCCATGGCTCTGGCACCAGTTGTCTGTTTCTATGAGGCCCTTTTGGAGGATGCTTGTGTCGGCTGGAGAGTCGATTATGGCACCCAGTTTGCAGTCATCTGCGAACTTGGTCAGCCACAGTCCTTCCGTGTTGGCCTGTACCTCCGAGAAATATATACCGAACAAGAGAGGTCCCAGGACTGAGCCTTGTGGGACACCACTTGTAACTGGTTTGAGTCTGACATGGCTCCAGCAATTCTAACCATGTGGGTTCTGTCCTTGAGCCAGTTTGCAATCCATCTAGTGACATAGGGGTTTATATTTAAGCTGGTGAGCTTATCTATAATGCCCGAGTGGGTATTCTATCGAAGGCTTTTGCGAGCTCCAGGTAGGCTGTGTGGACCACCTTCCCTCGTCAATGGCCTTGGTGACTGTTTCAAAGAAATCAACCAGGTTTAAGAGGCAGGATCTGCCCTTAACAAAGCCGAACTGGGTAGGATCCAGTGTTTGTAGGTCCCCAATATCTTTATTTATGAGGTCCATGATGATCCTTTCCATAGCTTTGCAGACCAAGCTAGTCAGGCTTATGGGGCGATAGTTTCCAGGATCCGCTGAGGCACCACCTTTATGGAGAGGGACCACTGTTGCTGTACGCCACTCTTTGGGCACATAACCTGTAGTAAGGCTGAGATTGAACAGTAGTTTTATGTTTGGGTTTAGCTCTTCTTTGAGTTCATGTAGGACGCAGCCCGGGACACCATCTGGACCCATTGATGCTGTGTCTTTTGCTTTGGAGAGGGCAGCTCTTACCTGAGCATCTGAGATGTCAGGGGCAGCACTCTGCTGGGATAGATATTTGCCCTTTGGTGGGGAGAAGTTTGCTGAACCTGTCAGCTAGGATGTTGGCAATGTCTGTGGGTTCGGTGTATTTTTGTCATTTTGAACTAATTCTGAGCATATCTGGGAATTACCACCCAGGTTCCTAACATAACTAAAGAAAGCCTTGTGATTATCCTTAGTGTCCTGTGCAATTTTTCTCTCGAAGCTGGCCTTAGACAATTTTATGTGTGCCCGTAGTTTTTTGCTAATACTGATCAGTGATGCCTTCCCTTTTTGGGATTTTGCTTTATCATTTAGTAGCTTCCTCCTTCTATTGTATAGTTTGTTTATGGCTGGGGTCCACTGCCTTTGGAGGATTGGGTCTTGGTTTTATTTGGGATCGCATGATCCATGCATTCCTGAAGGTGTTCATAGAATGCGTTTATAAAGGATTCTATGGTCTGGGCTGTATTTTCCACAGGCCCGGGGGCTTTGAAGGATTCCACCTCAGTTTTGAGGAGTGTAAAATTTGCTTTAGAGAAGTTTTTCACTGTGGTTTTCTGGGCAGGGGGTGGGGTCGGGATGTGAATATCCAGTGAGATTAGTTTATGGTCTGATCTTACCAGTGAGGGATACACTTCTGGTCTGGAGCATAGAGTCCCCATGTTGGTGATGATCAGGTCCAGTATGTTTTCCCCTCTTGTGGGAGTGGTAACAAGTTGTTCCATAGCATTTGAGTTTATAAATTCTAGGAACCTTTGGGCTAGGGTGTTGGAGCTAGAGTAATGCTCCCAGTCTATGTTTGGGTAGTTGAAGTCGCCCAATATAATGGTGTTTGGAGAGACCTTCATATTTTCCAGTGTTCTCAGGAAGGCCGAGTGGGGTTCCTGGGTTTGTGAGGGTGGTCTGTAGCAGGCTATAAACTGGAAGGCAGTTTTACCCACTGTTAGTTGCTCATGGATAGTCTCTGATGCTTCGTGCTTTGCCACCAACCTGGAGGTGTGGGTATCTTTGATGAATATCGATACCCTCCTTTTGTGGTTCGGTCCAAGTTTTGGGGCCGAAAAGCATGGTATGAGGTATAACCTGGTAGTGCTGGGGTGCTCTCAGGAGCCCTGAACCAGGTTTCTGTTACTGCACAGATATCGATGTTCTCCATGCTAAGGAGAGTTTCGAGTGCGTGCATCTTGAGGTTTAGACTTCTGGCGTTGAGTAGCATTACTCTTAATTTCTTATCCCTTGTGATACCTATGGAGGTGGGTTTGTCTTTTGAGCCTTGCCTAAAAAGGCACTATGGGGCTAGCAAGAGCCTTTGCCAATATCCGAAAGCCCAGGGGTGACAGGTGCAAGCCGGCCCTAGCGAAGCATCGTGGCTTGTCGAGCATATCATCCCAAGCTGACAGGCATTGGATCCCCTTTGAATGACACCAGTACTTAAGCCAATTGTTGAAATTGATCATCTTGTCTTCATATTGTGGCATCATTCTTGGTGAGGGTAAGATGCTACTCAAGGTCAGGGTCATACAGCCTGGGCTACATGCTCAGAGGGTTCCTGTATGTCTCTTTCAAGGTAGTCCAGGGAGGTACACCTCAGGTCATACACACCAGCATGGACAATGACTGCCATATTTGTACTTGCCTTGGAGTGACCTGAATGCTTGTGTTATGTGGCGGATCCTAGCACCCGACAGGCTGCTCACCGTGACCCTCTCCTTGTTCAGCCTGGTGAGCGGGACACCAGTGTGCCTGACGATAGAGTCACCTATTACAAGTGTATCAGGTGTGTTGTTTAGTCTTAAGGGCTGTGACTGTTTGGCACACTGGCTTTGTGAGATATGTGTTGCACGTGTTTTGTTTTGGGGTAGCGGCTGCTTGGGTGTCTGCTTTGGAGGTCTCTGCTGCTTCGGCAGATCTTTATTTAGAGCCTCCCAGTATGTTTTTGTGTGATTATGTATTTGGTTTGCTGTCGTGGTAGGTCTATGTGAGACTGGAATTGTAGTGATTATGGTTTCCTTCTCCTCCTGACTGGTTATGCCAGTACTGAGTTGAGAGAGCTTAGCCTCCAGTTTGGCTATATGGTTGCATCTCTCACATGTGTTGGAATTTGTTGGGAGGAGGAGAGGGTTGTCTGTGTACATGAGGCAGTTGTAACATTGCCTCAAGATTCCCAGATTCACCAGCTGGACCGAGAGGAGATTGACAACTGACCTTTGGACATGCTAGAATAATATTGGGAATTCCTTAATAATTGAAAACCAGGGCCAGTGGGGAGTGAGGGTGTAGTGCTTTTAATTTTTAGTGCTGACTTATATAATTGCTTTAGTGAGCAAGTGCCAGGTAACTTAAGTGCAATGTGTTACAGGTAACTTAAATGCAAAACGACAAACAGTAACTTTCTTTCAAGTGAAACAAGGAAATAAGTACAGTAAGCAATGCAGATATCACTAGTGAGCCACAGAAGCACTGAGAAGCCGCATATTAGGTGGAATTAGCGTTCCAGGGAAATAACAAGCAAACAAACAACAAGCATATAAACAAAGCTATATTCAGCAGGCCTGGATCTAGTCTATGCTACAGCAAACAAGGTGTACCAATTTCAGTAAGATACAGTTCAAATATTCAGGCACTATAAACCTTTAACCAGAAATTCCCAGCTCAGAAGGGCAGAGTCCAGCCTCTTCTCCCACAAGAGTGCAGACCACAAACCTTCTTAATGTAAAATAACTGGCCTGAAGCCCAAGTGCCTAAACCAGAACTAATACACTTTAAGAATAACAGACACTGGGCTCTCAATCAGCAGTTCCCAACTTAGAAGGATGAAAGCTACCTGTCCTGCCACCACAGTGCATGCCACAAACCTTCCTAATGTAAAACAACTGGTCTGAAGCCCAAGTGCTTAATCCAAAAGACTTAGAATGACAGCTAAACTTTAATCAAGTTACTACCAAGCAGTAATAAATACAACTGAATACTTTAGAGAATGCCTGGATTAGTGCTCAAGTTACACAAACAAAGCTAGATCCAGCAGGCCCGAATCCAGTCTATGCCACAGCAAACAAGGCGCACCAACTTCAGTAAGAAGCAGTTCAGATATGCATGCACTATAAGCCTTCAATCAGAAATTCCCAGCTCAGAAGGGCAGAGTCCAGCCTCTCCTCCCACAAGAGTGCAGACCACGAACCCTCTTAATGTAAAATAACTGGCCTGAAAGCCTAAGTGCTTAAACCAGAATTAATACACTTTTAGAATAACAGACACTGAGCCCTCAATCAGCAGTTCCCAACCTAGAAGGATGTAAGCTACCTGTTCTGCCACTACAGTGCAGACCACAAACCCTCTCAGTGCAAAACAACTGGTCCGAAGCCCAAGTGTTTAAACCAGAAGGCTTAGAATGAGTTACACCAAGCAGTAATAAATACAATTGAGTACTTTTAAGATGATGCAAAAGTAAAAAAAGTAGGTAGAAACACAAGTACAGTAAAAGCAGATTAAATTTTTTTTTTTTTTTTTTTTTTCTGAACAAGTGCTGAGATCAAAGAAACAGATTTGAGTGCTGAAACTAGAAAACTGGCAAGTTATAGGGAAAAAAACTAAGCTAGAAGGCTTCCTCCAACACAGAAGGGCTTGGGGGCTCAAAAGCCTACAAATAGTCTATACCACTTAACAGGAAAGGCAGGAAACAAGCTTAAATTTTTTTTTCTGTTTCCCAGATGCTCTCTTTGTACACAGTAGGAGTGCCTGAAATCAGAATATGATCTCACTGCACTCAGTTGAGTGAGCAAATGAGATGGGCCCAGAAGGAGTATCCAAACACAAATTTACAAGAGGGGCAGGCAGCTGCAAGGCCACTAAGATTAACACCAAAACAAAAACAGGGAGGGTGAGTGGGACAAACTGAAGAGCAGAGTGAAAACTTCCAGTTCAGCTAAATATTCTTTCCACACAGTTAAAATCAATTTAAATACTGTATTTTTTTTAAAAAAAAAGCAGATAAAGGTACTTAAATTCTCTTATACGTCCAGTTGAATATAGCAAGTTGTTAGCCGGCCAAAGCTGAGGTTTTTAAGCAGAAAATATTTCACACTGTACCACTTAAATAGGCAAGGACAAGAAATCAAAGAATGTGACTACCCCCACACCTGTAATTACTAGCAAATAACAAAATTCAGCAAACACTGACTAACTACCAGTTCAGCTAATATTTCTTCCACACTGAAGAGCAGAGTGAAAACTTCCAGTTCAGCTAAATATTCTTTCCACACAGTTAAAATCAATTTAAATACTGTATTTTTTTTAAAAAAAAAAAGCAGATAAAGGTACTTAAATTCTCTTATACGTCCAGTTGAATATAGCAAGTTGTTAGCAGGCCAAAGCTGAGGTTTTTAAGCAGAAAATATTTCACACTGTACCACTTAAATAGGCAAGGACAAGAAATCAAAGAATGTGACTACCCCCACACCTGTAATTACTAGCAAATAACAAAATTCAGCAAACACTGACTAACTACCAGTTCAGCTAATATTTCTTCCACACTGAAGAGCAGAGTGAAAACTTCCGGTTCAGCTAAATATTCTTTCCACACAGTTAAAATCAATTTAAATACTGTATTTTTTGTAAAAAAAGCAGATAAAGGTACTTAAATTCTCTTATACGTCCAGTTGAATATAGCAAGTTGTTAGCCAGCCAAAGCTGAGGTTTTTAAGCAGAAAATATTTCACACTGTACCACTTAAATAGGCAAGGACAAGAAATCAAAGAATGTGACTACCCCCACACCTGTAATTACTAGCAAATAACACAATTCAGCAAACACTGACTAACTACCAGTTCAGCTAATATTTCTTCCACACTGAAGAGCAGAGTGAAAACTTCCAGTTCAGCTAAATATTCTTTCCACACAGTTAAAATCAATTTAAATACTGTATTTTTTTGAAATAAAAAGCAGATAAAGGTACTTAAATTCTCTTATACGTCCAGTTGAATATAGCAAGTTGTTAGCCGGCCAAAGCTGAATTTTTTAAGCAGAAAATATTTCACACTGTACCACTTAAATAGGCAAGGACAGGAAATCAAAGAATGTGACTACCCCCACACCTGTAATTACTAGCAAATAACAAAATTCAGCAAACACTGACTAACTACCAGTTCAGCTAATATTTCTTCCACACTGAAGAGCAGAGTGAAAACTTCCAGTTCAGCTAAATATTCTTTCCACACAGTTAAAATCAATTTAAATACTGTATTTTTTGAAAAAAAAAAGCAGATAAAGGTACTTAAATTCTCTTATACGTCCAGTTGAATATAGCAAGTTGTTAGCCGGCCAAAGCTGAGGTTTTTAAGCAGAAAATATTTCACACTGTACCACTTAAATAGGCAAGGACAGGAAATCAAAGAATGTGACTACCCCCACACCTGTAATTACTAGCAAATAACAAAATTCAGCAAACACTGACTAACTACCAGTTCAGCTAATATTTCTTCCACACTGAAGAGCAGAGTGAAAACTTCCAGTTCAGCTAAATATTCTTTCCACACAGTTAAAATCAATTTAAATACTGTATTATTTGAAAAAAAAAGCAGATAAAGGTACTTAAATTCTCTTATACGTCCAGTTGAATATAGCAAGTTGTTAGCCGGCCAAAGCTGAGGTTTTTAATTCAACAGAATAGCTGTAGAAATGGGCAATAAGGTAAAGTATTCTTTTTCACCCTAGTATATTCCAGGAATTTTCTTCAGTCAAACTGATACCGTAATATAATTTGTAGTATTAATCTGAGTGGTGACTAGCCAAAATCGTAGCCCAAAATCACTTTTTGTTATGGGGCACTACCCAAACTGACTTGTAGATAACCACAGAAAATAGTCAGTTGCAAGATTGTTTTCTCAAAAAACAGTTCCTATGGCATTTTTGTCAGATACCTTATGACTTTTCATTTATTTATTTTTATTTAACACTTGTTTACCGGGGAAGTCTGAATGGTTAAATTTGCCCATTTTCAGTAGAGGCCTGGGGAGAAAAGCTTCACATAACAACAACATAACAGTTCGTATTTTGCTCCTTTCCTCTCTTTTAGTATACCTCATAGGTGCTGAAGAAAGCTTATCAGTATTGTGTCAAATGATTCAGATGGCACCCCTACCTAAGTCCGCAGTTATTTCATTTGTTTGGGACTCTTAACAACAGCATCTGTTTTGTGGGAGACTGTTATTGCAGCATCAACTTTAAAACAGTTTTTTTCAACAGTATCTGCCTTCATGGAAATGGCTATGCTTATGAAACTGTTTAGTCCAGAGACTGTATGGCTACATCTCTGTGGAGTTGCTAGTGTAGTTTGAATGAGCTACATTCCACATATCTTGAAAATTCAGCTTGTGTATTCAGCCTTTTCATTGACAGTACAGGATGGTTTTCTGCTATATAATCCTGTCTAAATTTGATGAAAATAAGACCTATGAAAGCTGAAAATCTGAGATTATGATTTGTATTTGAGTTATTGAGGTGGAAAGCGAAAATATGCCTGGGCAATTGCATTGTTGCATAGTGGGAGGTCAAAGAACAGTGCAATGGGGATTTCAGAATAGTATTTGTACACAGTTGGAGTTATGTCAGTTTTAATAACTAGATTCAATGCTATGATCTTGACATCGGAGATATCTAATTTTAATTGTGCTATCAAAGACAGGGTAGTTTCTATGACAGCTCGCCTAATTGTTTCTAGATAAAATATAGTCATATGAGTGCTTATAATATGGTGCTGTCCAGGGCCAGCCTCAGGGGAAATGAAAACTTAGGCAAAGAACTCCATGGCACTCCCCTATTTTCTCCAAGACTGATCTCAGCACACGTTTGAGATTAGCTTTTTACTTGTTCTCTCACAGTTTGTCTTAGTCTTCAAGTTTTTCCTGAATTCTTTCAACCGAATTATAATAAATGTGGATGAAATAACTTTTTTTAATACAGGGATCTAGCATTGCTAAACCCCCAGAAGCCATGGGGTTCTAAATGCTCTAAGTTTCAGTTTTCAGCTTTTCCTCCAGTGTTTTGATCCAGTGAAGGCCTAAACAAAAACATGTCAAAGGAAAGAAATTCAGTCTTACCCTTTCTTTCAAGGAGCAAATAAACTGTGTTCCAAGGCTTAATGTTCAAAGTTAAGAAAAAAAATTAGTTGTCAGTCAACTGAGAAGACAAATGCTTGCAAGGATTCTTAAGTCATCTCACAATACTGAATGCATCCCTATCCCAAAATACTCCCCTTCTATGTATTGCTTTTGTATTAGATTGTAATAAAAGTGAAGGAACAGATGTCCACTGTCCTATATTTTAACTTGCTTTTGCCATACATATATAAAGCATACCTCCATTCCCCTCCCTTTAAAAGACGTCTGCATTCTATATAACCATCTGATGTCAGGCTGGGATGAAAGTAAGGAAAAATACCACAGATGTACATACACAACATGCCTTCCGACTCCTCCATACATATTTGATGTTTAATTGTGAAGGGAGTGATCAAAATGACAATCACAGTAAGATATTCCAACCTGTTTCTCCTAGAGAGTATAGTGTTCCTAGATAAGCTATAGTAACCTTCTGTGTATACCTCTGAAATTTGATTGTGGGCAAAAATTAAAAAAATAATGACCACACTTTCCATGGCCACTACACAAGCTATATTGACTTCTTGTGTACACATGTGAGGCTTGATTGCTACAAAAACTAAAGAAATAATGACTACACTGTCCCCTTCCCCACCACACAAGGTGGAGTGAGTGACCTCCTCTGCACACCTCTGAGGTTTGATTGTAAAGAAAAGAAAATAAATAATGCCAACACTTCTCGCAAACTGTAGCAACTTTCTGTGAACATCCTTGAGATTTGATTGCAAAGAAATCTTAAGAAACAATGACCACACTATTCCCAACCCCACCACACAAGCTGTAATGACTTTCTGTCTGTACCCCCAAGCAGAGCCAGTTTTAGATTAGTAGGGTTTCAGAGAAGAGGCCCATACCAAACGTGTGTCAAAATCAACATACCAAACTTCCAAAAGCTTTTAAGGTCTAGATGTTCTGCGATACATGTTATGCTTTATTTGGGAATAATAATGGTTTGTTAACTACTCTTTTTTTATTGTTATCTAGAAATATTGCATATGTGTCCACTGATATTGTATGACAACAGATTCTAATTCTTTGACATTTTTTTCACACATGCACTCATACTGACCTAGCACTGACAAGCTAGGTCTGTTACAAAATGTACTGATTTTTCATACACATACTGACATGCCCAACACATACCTACACACACACACACACACACACACACACACACACATATATATATATATATATATATATATATATATATATATATATATATATAGGTACACACATGCACAAGTCCCCACATGCAGACAGACAGACACATGCACATATTGCTTATCTACAAGCAGTGGCGTAACTACGCGAAGCGAAGTGAGGCAATTGCCTCAGGGCGCCAAGTGGCAGGGGGGCGCTTTTACAGGGGCCATACCTCTTTAATTTCCGAATTTCTTGTTTCTTTTTTTTTTTTTTTTTTTTTTTTTAAATAACTCCCTATGTCATCACGCACATGCCATGTGTGATGACGTCAGCTTCTACAGAACGGTATGTGTGTGCAGAGCGCAAAATTTATTCCCATATCTTCTCTCCTCCTCCAGGTAAAATATAAACAGTAAAGTAAACCTATATGACAAACTGCTGCAGCTTTAATTATTTAAGCTGCAGGCTACGTTTTTATGATTACTGTGCTTTTGTTTCAGTTTCCATATTTAACGGCTGTAGACACTAGGCAGGTAACGGTTACATTTGATTATGCGAAACTGTGCTTTCATTTACATTTTCATTGCAGGTAGAAGAGCTTGACTTATTTAACAGAGTCAGAGAAAGTGTGCTTGTTTTGCTTTAACAGTTGCAGGTCTACAGGAGAAAATGTGCTTTCAGTGTACATATTGGCTTACAGACAGGGAGAAAGTGTGTGCGCTTTGCTTATTTAACAAGAAACTGCTTTCGTTTTACTTTTTTTAACAGTTTCAGCAGATTAAAATGTGCTTTCATGTATATTGGTTTCAGGATGAGAGAAAGTGTATGTGTGCTTCACTTATTTAATGAGAAACTGCTTTTGTTTTACTTTTAATAGTCGCAGAAGAAAATGTGCTTTCAATGTGTATGTATCGGCTTACAGGCAGAGCAAGAAAGTGTGTGCTTTAACAGAGAAACTGCTTTGTTTTTAATAGTTACAGGATAAAATGTGCTTTCGTGTACATATTGGCTTATAGGCAGGACGAGAAAGCTTGTGCTTTGCTTATTTAAGGAGAAACTGCTTTTGTTTTACTTTCACTTTAACAGTTGTAGGCAGGAGAAAGTGTGTGCCTTACTTATTTAAGGAGAAACTGCTTTAGTTTTACTTTCACTTTAACAGATGCAGCCTGCAGGACGAGAAAGCTTGTGCTTTGCTTATTTAAGGAGAAACCGCTGTCGTTTTACTCTTAGCTGCAGGTCTGCAGAAGAACATGTGCTTTCAGTGAGTAAATATTGGCTTACAGGCAGGGCAAGAAAGTAGGCTTTGCTTATTTAAGGAGAAACTGCTTTAGTTTTACTTTTAACAGTTGCAGCAGCCAGCAGGAGAAAATGTGCTTTCATGTAGAAAATTTCTTACAGGCAGGACGAGAAAGTGTGTGTTTTAACAGAGAAACTGCTTTATTTTGTTTAGTTGCAGAATAAAATGTGCTTCCATGTACATATTGGCTTACAGGCAGGACGAGAAAGCTTGTGTTTTGCTTATTTAAGGAGAAACTGCTGTCGTTTTAACAGTTGCAGGTCTGCAGGAGAACATGTGCTTTCAGTGAGTAAATATTGGCTTACAGGCAGGGCAAGAAAGTATGCTTTGCTTATTTAAGGAGAAACTGCTTTAGTTTTACTTTTAACAGTTGCAGCAGCCAGCAGGAGAAAATGTGCTTTCATGTAGAAAATTTCTTACAGGCAGGACGAGAAAGTGTGTGTTTTAACAGAGAAACTGCTTTATTTTGTTTAGTTGCAGAATAAAATGTGCTTCCATGTACATATTGGCTTACAGGCAGGACGAGAAAGCTTGTGCTTTGCTTATTTAAGGAGAAACTGCTGTCATTTTAACAGTTGCAGGTCTGCAGGAGAACATGTGCTTTCAGTGTGTAAATATTGGTTTACAGGCAGGGCAAGAAAGTGTGCTTTGCTTATTTAACAAGAAACTGCTTTCGTTTTACTTTTTTTTAACAGTTGCAGCAGCAGAAGAAAATGTGCTTTCATGTACATATTGGCTTCAGGGTGAGAGAAAGTTTGTGCTTCACTTATTTAATGAGAAACCGCTTTCGTTTTACTTTTAATAGTCGCAGAAGAAAATGTGCTTTCAGTGTTTACATATCGGCTTACATGCAGAGCAAGAAAGTGTGCGCTTTAACAGAGAAACTGCTTTTGTTTTTAATAGTTACAGGATAAAATGTGCTTTCATGTACATATTGGCTTACAGGCAGGAGAAAGTGTGTGCCTTACTTATTTAACAAACTGTGTTTTCAGTTTACTTTAATGGCTGCAGGAGAGTGTGTGTGTGTGTGTGTGTGTGTGTGTGTGTGTGTGTGTGTGTGTGTGTGTGTGTGTCCGTGTCCGGAATGTTTGGCTTATACTTTTGGTCTGTTCCTCTTAAAATTTGTGGTTTTCCTGGCAAATCCAGTGAGAACTGATTTCACTAAATAATGATATATATTTAAGTTTCAATTTTCCTATCTTTCAGGAAATGCATGGTAACACAACACACATATTATTCTAGCAACTTTTCTAAGATGATACAAGCACTCTTTAAAATGTGTCCTTGGTTTTGAGCTTTTCTCCCCCCTCCCAATAAATTTTGGCTATTTCCAGATTTCTTGTGCTGATTAGGTCTTCAGGGGAGAGAAGCTTAGTGTTGCTTATGGTAAATCTGTTTGTGTTATTAGTAGCACAAGAGGCAGAATACTTGCTAAGCTGGGGGTTCTACTCCCCCAGCATGTAGATGGATTGCTGTGCTGATGCTATACTCTGTTGTACCTTTAAATGGGGTGGATGCTGCCGTCCTGAGAATGTTCTCTTTGGCAGAGATACCTAGTAACTATGAATGAACCTGTTATCAGTTTGCCATCCATTCCCTATTGTAATATTACTAGGCTAGCTTATTTTTTTGTATGCAACATAGGCAATTTATATCTCAAGGGAACAGGCACTTTATTTGTAGATGAAACAATGAAATAGTAAGTTGTTAGCTAGCAGCAACCTCTGTATTAGTTACAGATCTTACATATTTCTTTAATGTGGAGTTATTTAGATGACTGGAGGTACAATTCACATTCTGGTATCTATATAATGTACTGTTTTATAATTGTTTTTTTTTTTTACTTTTTGCTGAAATAGGACGTCTCCAGATTTCAGTGTTTTATGCCACTGTCATAGGTCAAGCGAACGTGACTATATGTGATTTATTTGGCTTCGGTCATCTCGATGGCTTGGGTTCCCGGGGGGGGGGATGTTGGGGCGCCTAGGAAAAGTTTGCCTCAGGGCGCTTCTAACGTAGTTACGCCACTGTCTACAAGCAAACTGTGGGAAAGACAGTTCTCATAAATCATGTCATTGGAGTCTTGGAGGAAACCAGAGCACTTGGATAAAGTGCATACAAAGACAAGGAGGACATGCAAACTGTATAGAGAATTTGAAACACAGCCTTCCCGGACCACCAAAAATAGCCACATATTGTATATAATGCTAATATCTGACTGTGATGAAAAGTAAAAGAACTTATGGCCAATATGTTACTCTACAATACACTGCAACACCCTCTGCATACACATGCAAGCATAAACCAAAGCAGTCATAGTTTAACACTGAATTCAGCAAATGGCATACATTGTGTGACATTGCAACTACCTTGCCAGATAAGTGACTTTTTAACAGTGATCAAACAACAGCAGGGTAAGTTATGTTTTTGTCCACGGATGTCCTCTATTCCTAATGATTATAGCCACTTTATTGACTCTGTATACCTCAGATGTCTGACTGAGATAAAAAAACATAATTGCAGTAAAGTATTCCAACTTTACTTTAAATAAATGTGCACTAATCCTATAAAGCTAGATTAGGGACTATTTAACCTTAGCATAAGAGGAGGGTAGTCATTTTCATCCACAGACATCTCATGTAAGCAACAATTATTGCCAAATTGGTGATTGTGTACACCATAAATGCAAATAAATAAATAATGTCCACAGTAAAGAATTTGAAGTAAGGCATTTTAAATACTTTACACATATATATACTGTCTTGCAAAGCAAGATTAATGACTACTTTAATTGAGCAAATTACCAAAACGGTCAGTTACTTTCTACCACAGATTGCCCCATACCGCTACTCAGAAGTTATATCCACTTCACTGACTGTGTGCACCTCAGTGGTTTGATTGTAATAAAAATAATGGCTGCAGAAATATATTTCATCTTTGTTTCACAAAAACATCCAATACTTCCAAACCTAGCACTGCCTTCTTAATAATGACCTCAGTAAGGTAATTCAGCGTAGTTTCTCTCAAACAGTAGCCAGAGTATTCTAACTTGGTTCACACAAATCTTCATTAGTTCTACAAAGCCAGAATAATGAGCAAACAATAACATGGTCAGAAACTGTCACCCACAGACAGCATCTATACCTAGAAATTATAGCTATTTTGCTACCTGTACACATATCACATATTGGATTGTAATAAAATTAAATATAATAACAAGATAAGGGCCACAGTAATTTAAACTAGATTTCACAGAATCAAACCATTTCTAGTAGCTCAGTCCTGCAAAGCCATCATAAGTCCATATATGGTTGCATGTCAGCATTAGAAAAAATTACCTCAACTACTGCTGAATAGCTGACCTGACATCTGCCATCATCACATCTACTTTTCCCAGTTCAAATTTGTAAGCTTTATGCACCTTGTAATCCCATGGTATAGACAATGACTCAGGTAGATTGCAGATGATTGCAGATGAGATGAAGCAGAAAGCAATCAGTCTGATTGGTCACGTGGTATATATCATCTCATCATAGCTACAGCTGCTTTGAAAATGGCTGCCACTGGCCCATTTATCTATTTTTTTAAATAAAGAAACACAGTGTTTCTTTACTTTAAAAATAAATCAATTTTTAGAAAAGTGCTGCTAGCTGAATGGTATCCTAGTTCATCTGTGAGTAAGGCTGGTCATGGTTCTCTCAGATGCAGATTGCTTTTTAAGCTGTTAATGCATGCAAAAATGTATAAAATAGATAGCGTTAAGTGCATGCACCAAACCTACTTTTGCCCATTTAAATGAGATCTAAAGCCAATTTTTGTAGAAAGGGAATTAAGAATAGCATTAACATGAGTCAACACACAATATATTTCAGAAAGCAGAATGCAGTAGAAAGCTGGATTAAAAAGTACTTTTTGAGATCACAATTACTGGGTACAAATCATACCTCTCCCTTAGAGCAAGAAATCTGGCAAAAGTCATAAGTAATGGTGGGACAAAAGCCCAAAAATACGAACAATTTTAATTATTGCTCGTACAAACTTAGAATGCTGATAGAATAACAGGTCTTACATTTACATAAGCATGAAGCCTGAAACTCAAATGTTTGTCATTATTTTCTGGCTTCAATCCTCAATGATTTGCTAATGATTTGCCAGAAAACTAACATTTTATAATGAACAGATAAAAAATATGAGGCAAAATGTGAACATTCTGCAAAAATCTGGACAACTGAGCAGAATGGTACAAACTCTAGACAAATGTAGTAGAAGAACAACATATTATTTGCATCATATCACTAAAGATTGTCCAAATAAAGATGAACAAGTTAAAATCATGAGGGAAAACAAAACATCTGAAAATACAGAAGAATGCAATATAACTTTATTTTCTAAAGCGATAGCTCTAGACACAGAGACTTTCGTAGTAGAATATTTGCATTATTCATTACTGAGGCTGCATAATTAAGTACCATTTGTTCAGAAAATGGTTGCACAATCGTATCATTAAACTGCAGCAGAGTGAGGTTGACGTTAAAAAGATATTGAAAATTTGATACACCTGCTAGTAAGACTTTCTGCTTTGGAGATGGAAAACAATGTATTCTACATAGAAAGTGCATTACAGACTCTGCCAAGGTAACCTTAGCTACCACTTTAGAAGATACTCTAAAGCAGGGGTGTCCAACCTTTTGGCTTGCCGGGGCCGCATTGAGTGAACAGAAATTGTCTTGGGGCCACATATAAAATATATCATATTGTTAACTCTTTCGCTGCCACGGGAGACCAAAGTCGACCTCCTGGCTGTACTGTAGGTGCATTCGAACAATTAATAAATGTAATAAATGCCTAATATTTGCCTTAAAATTCTAATTCTCATAATGATTTTAATTCACTAATCCAACAGTTAACTCTAACATCTTAGTTAATATATAGATTTTTTTTTTACAAATAAACAGATATTCACTACAGCACTAGCATTTCTCACTGGGAAAACCACTCCAGCAGTCCATCTACATACAATGTCAACACTAGCAGTCCTACAATACTATAATCCACAAAAATAAGCCAACAAATGTGCAATAAAGTAAATAATTCACATTACTGACTTAATAAAACAATTCTGAATAAGCTACAAGAGGGTCTCTCCCAAACAAATGACTGGTGCCAGAAACATGGCCTCAAGCTAAATGCCAAAAAATGCACAATCATCCACTTTGAGTGATGTCCCCACAAATTATCACATTAATAACAATGTTGTAAGCACGCAATCAGTCGTGAGGTGCTTGGGCACCCAGATTGATAGTAATTTGACTTTTGACCACCACGTTGTCTCCGTTGTACGGAAAGCTTTTTACATGGCCCACCTCATTAGTAAGGGTTTCTCATCCAGGGACAAGGAGGTCATAACATCCATGTATTCTTCCTTTACAAGAGCAATTATTGAGCACAACACCCCTTTTGGCACGTGCCTCAGCAAAACACCCTGCCAAAAGAAAGACTACAACCATTTCTGACAAAAAAAGGTCGAAGGGCTGAGTTCACTTAGTTATCCAAACAGACTAAAGCTTCTTGCTTTCCTCTGTCTCTCACTGGCCCCTATAAATTTCATCACTGGCTTGCTTTCCAGGCTAAGAAAGATCCTGCCTTAAGAGACTTCCTCTACCCAGAAGTAGTAGTTATAATTAAAACGCTCACTACAAAGACCACAGCCTTCACTGCAACTTAAACAAGCCACTTTGTATGGACAGGTTCTTGACACAAAAACTTTCAACTTCTGTAAAAATCTCCTCTCGTTATCAAACAATATAGTTCAACAACTCTACAACTGGATGGATAGCCATGAATGTACTCCTTAAGTAAGTAGCACAGCCTTCATCAAACCGGAAAGAAAATCCACATACTAAACTTTCCCAGCTGGATGGCTAAGATCTAATATTGGTTACTCAAGTCTACTTGTCTAAGAAGAGGGGCCTATTTAACTAAGAATTCCATTTGCAAAAATATATTCAGTATACATATTAAATCTCTCTCTCTTAGACACACACACACACACACACACACACACACACACACACACACACACACACACAGAAAAGGAGCCCCTACTTGTAAAATAGGCAACCTCAGTAATCACATGAGACAGTCTCACTGATTGAAATTGTCTGGAAGTCAAAATATCTGAAAAAAAAATCATAATAGAGATGGATTCATCCATGTAATTTCCCACCACCAAAAGGACCATCAATAAATCAACAGACAACTGCTCAGCAAAAATTAAATCATTAAGAAATCTATAAACTCTCTAAGATCATACTACATACTGGAGTAAACATATAACTTCCCTCCAATATAAAGCCATTTGACAGACATTTTAATTTGTGCAGAAGTTATTCACAGACTGACCATTTACTAAGCTGTAATGCTGACCATCGCTTTTGAAAAAAACAAATTCCCAGACTTTGTCAATAGCTCAAAGTGAAGAAAAGATTACTTTTTTTATTTATTATGTATTTATTTAATTTTGGAAAACATCTTTAAAACTGTTAAACCGATTACACACACAGAAACACAGAAAAGTTATTGTGATAAGTAAATCACAGACTGCTGCAAGAAATCAGTCACAGCACACTATGCTTACGTCCGAACCAATGAAGCATACCTGTCAATTCCAAAATAATTAAAGTAGCTTAATAAGAAAGTTATTTGCAAGGTTACATGGCAGTTTATATTGGAAATAAGTGGAGATATTAAAAACTCTCTGTTTCTCATAATTATGCTGAAAAGTCTTCCAAGGGAAATACAACGTTCTGATTTAGCATGGAACCATACCTCTCAACCTTAGAGCAAGAATTCTGGACAAAGCGAAAAATAAAATTGGGACACAGGACCAAAAATAGTTATGCATCACAGACACCAATGAAACAAGTGTAGCTGCAAACATTATACATCACGTATAATGTTTCTATCCCATTATTGTCAGTTAAGCATTATATGGCTCATTCAATCCTGCCTTCTTTTGCAACAAAGAAAACCATACTTTGAAATGACAAATCCATTAAAAATAATAAAACACATTGGCTCCACATCCTGCAACTTCCTACCTGCAAACAACCACATAGCTTTCACTGAAACTAGGTCTGCTTATTTCCACAGAATGACACCTCTCCCTAATTAAATCTAATGGTATACAATCTACCAGGATCTGGACTACCTGAAATAAATTAAATTACGTTCTGTAAATTGCAAGTGCACTTTGTTTAATTACACTATATTTCAAAGCCCACTTGCTGAATTTTTTCAGTAACATCCCAATATCCATTTCCAGGTCACTTTACAAGACATTGGCAGTGGTAGATTTAGCATCCTCCAGATCCTTACAGGACCACACTCTGCTAACATTGTCCATTAAATGTAAATATCCATCCACTGTAAATGGCAAGAAGCCATGTCTTAAAAAATCTATTTTTGGCATTCCTAGTACCCAAGTATCAGGTTTTGAAACAAAGAAGCATATTCTCCACAGTTTGTAAGTCTCTGTCTTTAATAATCATCTACTATTGCAGCACTCCCAACACAAACACACACATACACACTAAAACCCCCAACATTTAAAAAATGACATTGTGCCCACCTGATTTGCCAGTATTGATGATCCACCAAACATATGCTTACTGTTGTCCAATCTATCATTGCTTAGAACCCACCAATGACAAGACAGTACTGGGTGATTTTTTTGTTTGTCAAAAAAAACAATAAACTTTATATGCTACAGTCCCACATTAGTCAATCCACTACTGACCCATTAACCCTAGGCTGCTGTCTCATTCTTACTCCCTGTGACTGCATTACCTTGGATGACTACTTTTATTTCCTAAGCAAAAGACACAAATTGGAAGATGAGGCAAAAATCCAGACATTCTTCGAAAATCCATACAGTTGAGAGGTATGATTTCATATTCAATACAACACTCTCCCTGTCAGGAAAGCTGCAATTTAATGAAAGTGTACTTTTAATGTAAGATGCATTTGTGAGCTAACTTGTTTGTACGTTAGCCTCTTTGCGCATATGTCTCTCTCTGTCTCTCTGTCATGCACACATAAACACACATACACTTCTACTTTCACGCACACAAACATTCTGCTTTCATGCATGCACTCACTCACACCATACTTACCTATTAACACAGGTTAAGTGCTGTCTCTTTAAAAGGCAATGGCGGCAAATCCATAGACGAGTCCCTCTTCAGCAAGAACACACACATTGATTCTTTGGCACGAAAATATGACACGAACACACAGACCCTTCTTTGGTGAAAAAAAATCAAAACTAGAAGGATGCTTTGGTGCATGCGCACACCAATGTTAGAGTTACAGGTCACGGGCACGAAAAACACAACAAAAAAGTGTTTTGGGGCATGTGTACATCGATGTTGGAGTTAGAGGTAGAGGGCTGCATGGCAGAGCTCTGAGGGCCGCATGCGGCCCATGGGCCTCAGGTTGGACACATCTACTCCAAAGAGAATTAAAAGCTCCATATTTGTATTCAGCAGAATGTTTAGTAAACATGTACACTGGCTATTTACAAAGCTCTTTTTCATCTGAATTATACTATACATTCAAATGGCAATATCTCCCTACTGCTTCAAGATGTTCTTATAAATATTTTCAAGAGCAGACCACTCAGTATTTCCACTTTCATTTTGTGCTTCCCAGCCTAATATCTTTTAGGAAAAGTAAATGACAGTCTTAGATATGTTCAGGTCTATCCAAGCATGTAAACATGAATATTCTGCTATAACATACAATGAAAGAAAATATTACTTTTTCTTAGAAAAGAGGATTATTTTTGGATTGCTTTTCATAAGAACACACCAATTATATGAATCAGATACAAAGTCAGTTTGTTAGCTTCAAAAAATGGAAAATGAGACTTCATAAAACAAATGGTAAACAGATCACTCAGAATGGCTATATAAGACTACTGGTGGTACATAACAATAAAAGAATATTTTCTGTAACTGTACAAAGAATTACAACAAATTTCTTTAAATAACATATAGGGCCAAATTCCAAAAAAGATGCTCTTGGTGTAAGTCTGCGCTGATTCTGAAAGACCTGCTCTCAGTGTAAGTGATTTTCTTTGGTGTAAGGCTTATATATAAACGAAACACCTGCTCTCAGCCTGTTCTCAGTGTAAGTGGTCATTTACACTGAGAACAAATCTTTTGGAAACAGGACCATAAAGTCCTTTAGCTACAAGCTGAACTTTGCTTATGGTTGCAGCTGTAAAGGCACACACACACTATGCTATCTTCTTGTAATATAACGTACTGTGTATGAATATAAACTGGGGTCATAACTTAAGGGCCACAAACATATATTGTCAAGAGAAATAAAGATTTCAATTTCTGAAGTAATTAAGTAAAGTAGCATTTTAAGCTATTATTGTACTCAGTGTACTGATCAGGAGAATACACAAACAATTACAACATGGTGTAATGCAAAATGTAATATTGTGGCAATAAAGGGGTATGAACTAAACTCACTGGGGCATGCTTTTGAAATGTTAGATCTCTGTTCCCTTTGGGATGTATTTATGAAACATGCAAGCAATAGCAACAGTATACACTGCTACAAAATACAACTAAGAAGCAAATTCTAACCTCAGAGGTCCTACTGTAGCACACCTCTGAACCTGACCCCCATAGCTTTTTTATATATATATATATATATATATATATATATATATATATATATATATATATATATATATATAGAGAGAGAGAGTGTGTGTGTGTGTGTGTGTGTGTGTGTGTATAAATATATATATATATATATATATATATATATATATATATATATATATGTAACTTACAATACAAAATTCATATTACCGAGCACAGAGTGCCGGAAACTCAAAACACTGAAAGTTAAAAATGTTTAATTTAATTATAATGAAACTGGAAATTCTGACATCTGGAATACTGACTGTAATGCAAGTAGTAGTATGTAAGTGTGAGTCAATAGAGGACTGTATCTTTAAATTTTTTAGTGTAAAAAAATGGCAGATGTTTCGTACGATGGTCCAGGTAGTACTGAGAGCATTTACACTCCAATTTGGTCCCAAAAAGGTATGTGCCCTTTACCCCACTGTAGTTCGATCCCAGAGTTGGTATGTACAGCTGGGGGGAGCACAGCCCCCCACCTCTGTAAGTTTCAGATTGTATGGTCTGCAGAATAGAGGTAAGTGCATAGTTACTGAGTGTGTGAAAGCTATAAGAAGTATTCTGGAATGGTGAATAGTATGGTTATGTGTAGATTATTGTTTAGATTAGGAATTACATTTTAGTTTGATGAGTTTGGAGTTTATTTCTGTAGAGGTAGTTGTTTTCTGAAGTTTAAAGTGTTGTTATAGTATTGTTCTGGTGAACAGTTTTGTGTATCATTTGCATGTTTAAGTTCAGCATTTTAAAGTTTCAGTGTTTTCAGAAGTCAGCATTACGGTCTCAGTATTTTAATAGTCAGTATTTTAGGTTTTTGGTATTTAAAAGTAGATCTATATATATGGTTTCACTTCATAAACGTGAATTGCTGAAATATTGAATTTCATCAATTCGTGTCCATGAAGCCGAAACCGCTAAATAACAAAAGTGCATAATCGCAAATAGGACTATGTCGAATTCACACTTATGCATTTTCGTTATCATACAGAAGTGTTTGGCTGGGATGGTGTCTGCAGTTTAAGGTGTGTGAGTGTGCATGAGTGTTTCTGTAACTTGCATGTGTGGGTCAGGGTAGGGAGGTGGGGGTATGAGTGTGTGTGTTGGCTGTGTGTGATTTTTTTTTTTTTTTTTTTACTGTCTGTGTGATCTCGGAGTTAGTGTATATAAGTAGGGGGTATGGGGGTGCAGGGGGGGTTTGCCCCTCTGCATATGTGTAGTGCAGGTGTGTGTCTTTGTGGTGGGGTGTTGTATTTCAGTGTTTTGTGGTGTGAGTGTTATGGTTTGTGTGTTGGATGTTATGATTTCGTGGTTGTAAGGTGTTGGTGTTTTATTGGTTTCGGCATTATACTGTTGAAATGCTGAAATTTGATATGTCCGCATTTTGGCAATATGAAGTGAAACTATATATATACATATATATATATTTTATATATATATATATATACGTACACACACACACACACATATATATATATATATATATATATATATATATATATATATATATAGAGAGAGAGAGAGCGGAATTTGTTTGGTAAAATATATTGGAATTTTACTTTTAATCTCATGGTAACTCAGTAGAAAAGTTTTCTATGCTATTTCTGTGTTCTGCACACTGAACAACAATATTCTCATTGTAAAAATTATATATTGCAAAATATGAGGCTGTGACAGTGAATACCTTTAAACATACCAAAGTAGTGCTTACTGATAAAAGGCCATAAATTAGTCCCTTGTTGAAGTTTCATTATGAAACTTTCATGGAGTAACAATAGGATGATTGGCAGTGCCAGTGGTTCAACAGGTAGCATATTCACCTTTGGTGTAAAAGGCTGTGGGTTCTATGCCCATGCCAGATAGATGAATTGCTGATGCTGCAGTGTAGCATAAGGGGGGCTTCTAAGTGTGTCATCTTTTGGATGATATGTTAAACCGAGGCACCAACTTCCTGAATCGGTAGTAGCTCAGGTGGATGTAAAACATCTCATGGTACCTATTGAAAAGAGTAAATGAAGTTGCCCAACACCCTAGCCAAATTTAACCTAGTAGTATTTATACCATCTCAGATCTCCCCTGAAAAGAGACTACTAGTCTATTGGGACTAACCTGGCCAACAAAGGATAACTAAAAGTAAATAAAGCTAAAAATTTTATTAAGACTCATATTCCTCCCTTAGTGGTTTCATACAGCTCTCTGATGAATTTGACTCTAGAACATTAGCTGTGCAAACATTTAGCATGTTTGATAAGGCTTGTTGCAAATTAAGAAAAAACTGGCAACATAAATAGGATTTTTGCTTTTTATGTAATAGCAAATTGGGAAAGAAGTCTTTTCTGCCATTATTGTACTCAGCATACTGAGCATAAGTTCATCTCAGCACCCACAATGAAAACTGAGAATAATGCAAAATGTCAGATTGTGGCAGTGGTTATATGAACTAAAGCCACTGGAATCTGTCTTTAAAAGAATATATCTCTGCCAGCCTATAAGATTTCATTATGAGTCTTTAAATAGCATCTTGCTCTGCAGTTGTAACCTCATAGCTTCCAGTCAGGACATCTTTGAATTTGACAACATAGCCTTAGCATCCTAAAAGCATGGTATTGCAACCACAGCATGTTACAACTGAAAATATATATATTTTCTAGTGACTTATGTCAGGTTTTCACTTTTGATCTAATTTACATCAGTAGAGAAGTATTATAAGTCATTACTGTGTTTTGCACACTTACTAGAAATTCAAAACATTACCCATAATGTAAATAGAATATAATGTAAAATGTCATACTATGTCAGTGAACACTTCTAAACATCCTGGTGTAGAGCCTGTTTGTAAAAGGCCGCATTTCAGTACACTTGACATTTCTTCATGAAACTTTCCGAGAGTAACAAAAGGAAACTCAGCTACGAGGCAACCTAACAATCCTATTTTATCCTTAAGAGTTTCAGTGCAGCAGTATGCAATATGCTATATACTATATTTGATCACATGCATCAATTGCCCTAACTTTTTGCACATCAAATATATATATATATATATATATATATATATATGTGTGTGTGTGTGTGTGTGAAAATATAGGGCATTTTTGCTTCTGATATAACTGCAATTTAGTGGAGAACTATTTTAGGCCATTTTTGTACCCTGTATACTAGGCAGATGTTCAGTGCTTTAACAACCATGCAAAATGAGTATAATGTAAAAAATACCAGACTGTGGCAGTTAAGATATGTACACCAAACTTCTGATACCTGTGTGTGAAAAGCTATAGATCAGTCCCCTTTTTAGATTTCACTGGGAATGTTTAAGTTAGTGACAGTATGGTGATAGCTATAAAATGTACCCCAACTCCAATTCTACCCTTTGGAAATTCAGTGCAGCTCAGTATTCAGTGTCAGATAACTGCCATAGCTAAATGAAAACATGGTATTGTAGTCATGACATTTTACAAGTGAAAAAATATATATATAGGTTCATAGGTGTGTACTAGGCCATTGGCCCTGGAGCCTTACAAGCCTAGCTCATAGAAGTGCCCTGGCATCATGCTGTCGTTAGTTCCCAATGCCTCTATCAAGTAAAGCCACTGGAGTAATCCTGGAGTGAACTTTCTATTTCCCATACACTCATCAAGATTTCTCTTGAAAAGGGCCAGTGAGGTGCTCTGCTTGACATGCATGGGAAGACTTTTCCAGAGCATGGGCAGTCTCTGAGTTATAAACCTGTTCCTTCAGCATGTTCTGTTGATTGTGGTAATGAGGTTGAGGTGCCTGGAGTGTGGTGCAGAGGGATTGGGATTTCTTTAGGTGTAACATTTTTAACAGGGCTGGGTCAGACATGGCTTTGTAAGTCAAGCAGAGATCGCCTCTTAACTGACGACATGAGATGGAGAAAAGCTGGATTTTTTTTAGTCTGTCCATGTAGGGCATGTGTTTAAGGCCTAGGATCCTTTTCATGCGGTACTTTTGTGGCCTTTCCAGCTGTTGCAGGTGTTTTGTGAGGTACATGCCAAATGGAGCATTATACTCGATGATTGGTCTAATGAGGGAATAGTAGAGAGAGATTATGACCTCTTTCTTCCTGGATGCAAAGCCCTTGGTAATGAGATGTGCCACATAGAAGGACTTTCTGATCACAGTGGCAATGTGATGGTCGAAGGTGAGGCTGCTGTCAACCTGTGTCCCCAGATATCTTATAATGCCTTCAGTGTTCGGTAGGCTACCATCAATGTGGTAATTAGTGGGAACTGAGTTTTTCCCAGGTGGAATGATGATGCATTTTTTGGCATTAAGCTTAAGGCCATGGTTTTGACACCAGTCATTGGTCTCAGTGAGGCCTTTCTGTAGGATGTCTACATCACTTGGGGAGTTAATAATGGCTCCCAGCTTGCAATTGCCGATGAACTTGGTCAGCCAGAGTCCCTCCGTGTTGGCCTGGCCTTCTGAGAAGTAGATGACAAACAGGAGAGGACCCAGGACCGATCCCTGTGGGACTCCACTCATGACTGGTCGGCAGTCTAACTTGGAGTCTGCTATTTTCACACTGTGGGTTCTATCTGTGAGCCAATTTGCAATCCACCTAGTGATATAGGGGTTGATGCCTAGTTTGGTGAGTCTATCAATAATTCCTGAGTGGGGAATGGTATCAAAGGTCTTGGCCAAATCGAGGTAGGCTGTATGAACTGCCTTGCCCTCATCCACAGCTCTGGTGACTGACTCAAAGAAGTCAACCAGGTTGAACAGGCATGATCTACCCTTCACAAAACCAAATTGCATGGGATCCAGAGTTTGGAGATTCCCTATATCCTTGTTAATTAGATCTATGATGATGCACTTCATAGCCTTACATATCAGACTCGTCAGGCTAATGGGGCGATAATTCCCAGGGTCTGTAGTTGCTCCGCCTTTATGGAGAGGGATGACTGTAGCAGTGCGCCATTCTGTCAGGACAAAGCCTGAGGTGAGGCTGTATATATATATGTGTGTGTGTGTGTGTGTGTATACATACATATATTTTGCTGAAATACAAATCATTTTTACTTCTAACATAAAGAAAACTTAATACATATATATTATAGACTGTAGTTTTATCTGGCCTTCTATGCAGAGGTGCTAGGCAAGTGTACTGTAGCACTGTGATAAAAGCCCTCTGGAATGGTGGAAATTTGATGTACTGCCAGACTATCACAACAAAAGCCTCTGGAATGCTGGCTATCTTAGTTGTATATAAGTAGGCATATGTCAATTCCACTATGATAGTCTACAATAAAAAAATCAAGGACTACTAATAAGATATTTGGGTAAAAATACACATATACTGTTCCAGTGGAAGGTTCCCCTTCTGAGAAAGTGCACCACCTATCACTGTGAAGTCATAAAATAAATATAATATTTACTTTATTCTTTACAGATACTAATCTAATATCTAATGGTTCTGATGCTGTTTGTTTTGTGGGTGTGTGAAAGGTTCATCAGAGCTGGATCCAAGGATGACTTGTATGTCAAGCATAGATCGCCTGTCAATAACCTCTAGGAGATAGAGTATAAAGATATGTCTTCAAGGTGATCCATACAGGATAAAGTGTTTATTCCCTGGATTCTCCTGGTAAGGAAATGTTCTGGGCATTCCAACTGTTGCATATGTTTCATCAGGTACATGCTGAAGGGGACATTATACTCAATGATGCATCTGACAGGGGCCAAATAAAGTGGCACTATGACCTCCTTGGACCTAGATCCCTTATTTTTAAGTTGGGTGACATAGAATGTTTTTCTTACTACCTTGGCCACATGTTTGTCAAAGACAAGATTACTGTCTATATCTGTTCCCAGATCCAAAACTGCCAGGTCAACTTTAGGGGTGTCTTACTGATGGAGTAATTAGCCTTAGGAGCAGTTTTCCCAAAAGGCACTATAATGCATTTCTTGGAATTGAGTTTTAGTCTGTCACTTTGGCACCAGTCATTTGTCTGTGTTACACCCTCTTGTAAGATGTTTTTTGTCTTAGAGGAATCTATGATAGCTCCCAGTTTGCAATCATCTGTGAACTTGGTCAGCGCAAGGCCTTTAATATTAGCTTTTATTGCTGAGAGGTAGATGCTAAATAGTAGTGGTCCCAAGAAGGAGCCCTGAGGTTTGCTGCTGGGCACTGGTCTCTTAGTGGAGGTGGTATCACCAATCCTGACTTCCTGGGTCATGTCTGTGTGAGCCAGCTTGCAATCCAGTGAGTTATGTAGAGATTTATTTTATTTTTTATTTAACATTTGTTTACCGGGAAAATCCGACTTGGAATGAGAAAATTTTCAGCAGAGGCCCTGGGAGAAACACTTCAGATGCATATCTTTGTAACATGGGAGGAAACCAGAGCACTCAGATGAAACCCACATGAATGCAGGGAGGAAATGCAGACCCTGAAAAGAAGGCACCTCAGCCGAGAATCGAACCAGAGAACATCTTGCTGTGAGGCAACAACGCAAACTGCTGCACCACTGCGCCGTCCACCATTTCTGCCTATTTCAGTGAGTTTGTCAATTATACCTGAGTGGGATATTGTATTAAATGCTTAGCTAGGTCTAGGTAGGTGGTATACACTGTTTTCCCCTCATTCATTTCTTTGGTGATCTTCTCAAAGAAGTCTACCAGGTTTAGTAAGCATGATCTTCCTTTAACAAAGCCAAACTGGGTTGGATCCAGTGTCTGAATGTTGCCTATGTCTTTGCTGAGCATTTCCATGATGATTAGTTCCATAGTTTTGCATATTAGACTAGTTAAACTAAAAGGTCTATAGTTTCCTAGGTTGGTTAATGGTTCACCCTTGTGAAGTGGAATAACCACTGCAGTCCTCCATTCCGATGCTACAAAACTTATTTTGAGGCTATAATTGAAAGGTGACTCAAGTGGTCCTGACAGGCCATATTTCCAGCTATTTAAGAGGCATCCCTGGATATTGTCAGAGCCCATTGAGGCTGCGTCTTTGGCTTTATTCAGCACTCTCAGGGCTAACTCCCTGTTAATAGTTGTTGTTGGTGAGGTTATACTACTATGTACAAGGTAAGAGGGGAGTGGGGCTGAAGTTTGAGCTGATGTTTATCAGCCAACAAATTCACTATGTCACTCTGCTCAGTGAAGGTGGCACTATTAACCACCAGTGTGGCACATTTATGTGTGCTGCTTTTGAGGTTTCAGACATAGCTGTAGAAGTCCTTGTGGTTATCTTTAGCCTGTGACCCTACCTTGACCACATAACTGGTCTTGTTGGACTTAATTAGTCATCTTAGTTTCCTGTTTAGTTTAAATAAAGAGTTCCTATCATTATGGGAGTTGTTCTTCCTGATTTTAGCCATGACGTTTTTTCATTTGTTATATACTCTATTAAGGTAAGGATTCAACTAATGTGGTTTGTTTCCAGAGTTTGTTTTTGGCTAACTTCTAGTAGTTTACAGTAGCCTCTATACAGTCATTAATATGGTTATAGAGGGTCTCTGTGAACAATTCTGCATAAGTTGTTTTGAACTCGGGGTTGAGAGGGGTAATGAATTTTGATAAACTATCCTGTAATGTATTTACTTTGAAAATGTTCCTAACTGTTACAGGGTGTGCTGGGGTTGATTTTTATTTTGAAGGAGACAGCTTTGTGGTCTGATCTCACCAGTGAGGAAATGACATGGGGGAGGGACGCAGAACTCTCCCATATTGGTGAGTACCAGGTCCATATGTTTGAACCTCTGCTGGGTGTGCACAGTATCTGGTTAATAGTATGTTATTTATTTATTTATTTATTTATTTATATTTGTTGACCAGGAAAATCTGACTGGAGATAGGTCCTTTTTCAGTGGAGGCCCGGGGAGAAAAGCTCCACAATAAAAACAACAATTAATTACAAGTTACAAGAAGTATAGGTAGGTTTTGTTTAACAATAGTGGTAAACAGTTATATTTCAAAATGAAATTATTTAGTTAAATGGTACAACACTTATATCATTGGTGCCATAAAGACTAGAAGGTATTTTAATAGGTGAGCTAGCAGCTATTACCCTTAAATAACAGTGGCTAAGATTACAGCTGAGATATAGGTTTACAAGCTATGTATTTGGCTGCAATCCGAGGTAGTTAGAGGGGTGGAAGAAAGGGATTAGAAAGGTTGGGGTAGAGATGTTAGAGAGGTTTGTTACAGGGGCATGTCCAGTGCTCTTTTAGATAAGATTTTAGAGCAGCTTTGAAGTTAGTACATAATGACACAGACGTTATAGTGTGAGGAAGGGTATAAAATCCAGGAATCATTGTGCCTGCAAGTATGAGGCAGTCTATGTTTCTCCATCTATAAAGGGGTAGTTAAAGTCTCCTATGAATAGGGTATTTGTTTTAATAGTGAGTGTCTTCAGTGGGTCTAGATATGAGTTATGTGACTCTAGGAACATAGAGCGTGATCTGTGGCTTGCTAGGATTTGGTATGGGACTCTGCCTATGGTGATTTGCACATGGGTAAATGACAGGGTATCACCTTGTTAAACAATGTATAATTATGCTTGTTGCTAACATAGATTGAGACACCTCCACCTTTTGTCCCAGTCTGTGCAGCTGATGGTCTAAATGTCTGGAAGGTAGTGAAGCCTTGAACTGCTGGAGTACTTTCTGCAGATTTAAACCATGTTTCTGTAATGACAGAGATGTCTATATTCTCCAGAGTAATGAGACCTTGTAGGGTATATAGATTCTTGTTTAGACTCCTAGCATTGAGCAGTAAAACATTTAGTTTCTTTGGATTGTATTTGCTATGTTAGTAGGTTTGTCAATTAGACATTGCCTGAAAAAAGTCTGTAAGGTGGTAGATAAAGTTTCAGCCAGTATTCGGAAGCCTATGGGAGACAGGTGCAGACCATCCTTTGCAAAGCAAAGTGGTCTATTAACCATGTCCTCCCATGCTAACAAATATTGACTCTCCTTGGAAGGATACCAAAAACTAAGCCAATTATTGAAGTCAGTCATCGTTTGTTCATACTATGGCATCATCCTTGGTAAAGGTAGAATGCTGCTCAGTGCACGCCACATACCTGCCTAAGACACATATTCAGAGAGATCAACAATGCCTCTCTTCGTATAGTCCAGGGAAGTGCATCTCAGGTCATTAGCACCCATATGAACTATGACAGTATCATACTGGTAGCTGTAGTGCAGTGACTTGAGTGTGTCCGTAACATGGCAGACACTGGCTCCAGCTAAACAACAAACTTATCTTCTTCTAATTCAGTCTGGTGAGTGAGGCATGATAGAGTTCCCTATGACAAGAGTCCTGGGTAATGTGTTAGCCTGCCTTATGAGCTTTACTCTCAAGGCTCCATTGGCTGATGGAGTATGTGTGCTGTTTGGTACTGCTCTAATTGAGTGCTTTAGAGACTGCTGCTAACGCTATCCTTAAGCATAAAAACAATGGCTATCTCTCCTCTGCTACTTTCCTAGACCTAGCTAAAGCATTCAACATGGTCCCACACAAACAACTCATCTCTGTTCTCAATAACCTATCCTTCTCTTTATCAGTCACCAGCTGGTTTCAGAGTTACCTGTCTGACCACCAGCAATCCGTTGTATGGCAGAATGACATATCTCCCCAACTACCTGTCTCTATTGGTGTTTCCCAAGGATCCATCCTTGGACCCCTACTCTTCTCTATTTTCACCAATAATCTAGCCTCTGCCACCAAACATGGCACACTCCTACAATATGCAGATGACTTAACCATCATCTGCTCAGCCCAGTCCTACCCGAACTGCAAAAGGTCACACAGGATGCCGTTTCCTGTGTTGAAACTTGGTTATCCGATGCCCAGTTAATACTCAACCCGAATAAAACTAAACTCCTCATCTTCCAACTCACCAAACATACTCAAAACATCTTTCACTTTATCATCACAGCAAAAGACAACACCGCTATCCACCCAACAGATCACACCAAATTGCTAGGAGTTGAAATAGACAATAATCTCAAATTTGACATTCACATATCCATGACCATAAAAAAAGTCCACAAAAAACCTAGGAGCCTTATACAGAAATAAGCAACTTCTCACCAAAGCAGCAAGGATTTCAGTTGCAAATTCCCACCTTATCTCCACCCTACTTTATGCCTCTCCAATATATACCAACCTAAAGCAATGCAATCTAAATGAACTCAAGACCTGCTACAACAAAATCGCCAAATTCACCACCGGGGCATCCTACCGTAGTCACCACTGTCTCTTACTTGCTGAACTGGGCTGGCTAGGACTCCCTCACCTCCTTCAATGGTATCAACTCACACTCGCCCACAAACTAGTAAACCATCCACTAAAAGTCCCATGCCTCCAGAATCTACTCCAACCCTATCTCACCACCAAACCACTACGATCCAGCAACAAAATTCACTTACAGGATATTAGAGCCAATAACTCTGCTGGAGAAGCACTATTCGCCAGCGCCATAGCCAAATTATGGAACACCTCCCCCCTACAATAACCTCTGTACCATCATGCACCCACTTCAAAGCTTTATTAAAAGTGCACCTAAAAACATGCTGGCTATGCCCTTGTAACTCCCCCCTCTAATTTCCCCCACTCCATCTACCTCTCTTCCACCCCACTAACTACCTTTGATTACAGCAAGCTCTGAAGCTTATATGCCTAGCTACTTATTATACAGCAGTAATTTCTTATTGTAACAATTGTAAATGACTGCTATTTACTTCGCAGATGACAAAGATTCTAGTTGTCTACTGAATGCACTAAGTTCTTCATCTGTAACTATGTTTGTAATATTTTAATTGCTATGTTCTTCATCTGTAATTATGTCTGTAATATGTTAATTGTGGAGCTTTTCTCCCTGGGCCTCCACTGAAAATGGACCTGTGTCCAGTCGGACTTTCCCAAGCAACAAATGTAAATAAATAAATAAATAAAATAAATAGTGTCTTGTGTAATGTATGTATAGAGGACCAAATTGCTGCTTCTAGAATACTTCTAGAGTCCAACCATTTCAAAAAATCCATATATGAAGCCAAGGCCCTGGTAGAGTGGGCCTTTACCCTGCCTGAAATAATGTTGTTGTAGTGAGTATTACAAAAGGTAATAGGCAGAGACAACTGTTTGGAAATAGTATGTTTTGACACAGGTTGTCCCTTTTCTTACATTCATAAGAAATGAACAACTGATTTGAAAATCTGAAAAATTTAGTTCTGTCAAGATAGTACCAGAGTTGTTTGTGGACATCCAAATAAATGGAGTATCTTTTCTCCCCCATTTGTAGGTTCAGGAAAGAAAACGGGGAGATGGAGTGATTGGCTTAAAGTAAACCTAGATACCACTTTAGGCATAAAAGAAGGATTAGTTCTCAAATTCACCATAAGGGCTTGGAACTCAGATATTCTTTTGCAGAGGTCAGAGCAATCAAAAGAACAGTTTTCCATTTTAAGAGCCTCAAGTCAGACAGATTAGCTGGTTCAAATGGAGCAAGATGGTGCACGTGTTATCCTCTCTAACACAAAACTAAGATCCTAAAGTTGGGCCGATGGTTTTCTTGGAGGCCTCCTATGCAAAACCCTAATCAAAAATATTTGGAGATGAGAATGTACTGAAAGATTGGATTCACCACGAAATCCCAAAACCGCACAATACCGACACGCAAAATACCAACGCCCAAAAGAACGAAATGTCAGAATACCGAAAACAACAAAACAACAAAATAAAACCCCAAAACCAGCAATTACATGTATGCAGGGGGGCAAGCCCCCCTACACCCCAACACCCCCCGTAACTTAAATGTACCTACTCCGAGATTGCACTACAATGGGAAGAATGGCAAACATACCTTTACGCACTATACGGCAATCTCCATTATTTGCTGTCGAGATTCTGAAGTTTCATTCTTCTGGGCGTCGGTATTGTGGGCATCAGTATTGTGCGGTTTTGAGCTTTTGTAGTGTTCCCAAAAGATCAGGATCCATGGACAGACATGCTGAAATGGCTGATGAATGAACCATGAGGGAGGAGTAAGAAACGTTAAAGGGTAGTAACTCAGACAAATATTGTAAAACAAAAGAACAACTAGCCATGAATGGGTGCTGGTTATGTAGTTGGCACCAACTAGAAAACCTTTTCCATTATCTAATATATGATTTTCTAGTAGCAGTCTTTCTTGCCTTTAATAGTACCTGTTGCACTTCCTCAGTAAACAGGTGCCTAAAGGCAATTAAGACCCTGTCATCCAAGCAGTCAGTTAAAGTTGATTGGAGGTGGTGTGTGTCAAATACCCTTGATCCTGTGTGAGTAGATCCATTCTGTGAGGAAGCTCGTGGAAATTTCCATTGACCATTTCCAAAAGAAGGGAGATTCACTGTTGACTGGGCCAGAAAGCAGTCACCACAAAAATTTTGGGGGATTCCCTCTGAATATTCAGAAGTACCATGGAAATCAGTAGAAAGGGTGGAAAAGCATACAGGAACATTCCTGTCCAGGGAAAGGAAAAGGGATCTATTTTCCAGGCATTCTTGCACTGAGTCCTGGAGCAGAATCTCAGTGGTTGATTTATCAGAGAGAAGAGAAATTGTTCTTGAGCAACTGCCCACAGATGGATCAAAGCTTGGAAGACCTCCAATCTAGTTTCCATTTGTCAGGGTTCACCCTTGTCCTGCTCATTTTCTCTGCCACACAGTTTTGCCCTGATGGAATGTAGGAGCCTATAGAGTGAGACTGTGCTGTGATGCTATATCTGAAACTAACATGGCTAGTCAGGAAGGGGGGCATAACCTTTTTCAGTCTTGCTTGTTGATGCACCACATGCCTGTGGTATTGCTTGCAACATCTTCAAGAAGTCACAAGGATCACAGGTGATTCAAAGAGTTAGGTGCCTTGATCAAGGCAAACAGCTCTTTTACATTAATGTACTTGCATATCTCCTTGGTATCTCACACACCTTGCACTTTTATCTCTTCTGAATCTGCTCCCCATGCAAAGCTCAAGGCATCTGTGGTGACTGACTGCTTTGAAGTAGGGAGGGAGAAGGGGACACCTGGATATAAGGATATTTGCTGTCTCCACAAAGTGATTTCTCATCTGACAAACACCAAAACTGGGATTTGAAAAGACAGAATGATGGTGGTATTGGGACCAAAGACACTTCAGATACTATTATATCCTTCTCATATAGTCTTGCCAGGGGTATCATGAGAAATCATAAAGCCATGGGACCAAAAATCCTGACATATTCCCTCACAGTGTCTGACGTCTGAGTGAAAGACCTTAGGAAAAGATCTAGATCTAGATATAGATCTATTTTTGTCCTGTGGAAGAAAAGCTCTTTGAACTGAAGTGTGTAGTTGACATCCCAGGAACACAATCCAGTGTGAAGGAGTCAAAAAGACTTTTGAATGTTCTCTTGAAATCCCAGTTTGTGTAAGAGATTTCTCACCCAAGAGAAAGATTCCTGATGCTTTGGAAAAGACTCTGCAAAGATAAACAGGTCATGTAATTATGGAAAAGTATGAATACCCTGTAACCTGTAGTGAGCTATAACTGGAGCTAGACACTTTGTGAACACTCTTGGTGCAGTGGGTAGTCCAAAGGGTGAGACAGAGGACTGATAATATGATTCAGATTCAAAGAACCTTAAGAAAAGCTTAAAGTCTGGATGAATATGGATGTGAAGATGAGTATCTTTTAAATCGAATGTTACCAGGAAATGTAAATGAGGAAGAAGATGTAGCAGGTTGTGAAGCTAGAGCATTTTTAACTTGGACACCATCGCAAACAGGTTTAGGGAAGAAAGAAAGACCCAGAACTGGTCTCCAAGCATTTCTTTCTTTGGCATTAAAACATCCTTGAATAAAATTCTTTTCAGCCTGAAAAGGAACATCTGGTTCTATCACTCCCTGGGACAGCAAGTGTTGAAGGACAAATGGAAATAAATTAGTCTGATCTGATAGATGAAGAATGACCCCTCTGGAAAGGAGAGATTTCTTTCCACTGCCATCTCACACATTGGTGAATGATCTTCAAAACCAATTTGTCTCAGACTATCTGTTTCAAAGAGAAAAGTGCAGATTAAGACTTTCTAGAAGGGAAAAGAGACTGCTGAATGAGGGGGCAAGGTCCCTTAAATAGCCATTCTGACTTGTTAGACTATCCTTGGCTTTGGGGGATTGCTGATTTTTTTTAGAAACCCCCTGCCATTTCTTCTTAAACATCTGTTTACCAGCATTTTGTTGAGACTGTTTATTTGTTTGTTTGTTTGTTTTTGCCAAAATTGGATGAGGGGTTACAGAAATTCCTGCATTAACTTACCCCTTTCCTCACCCTTTTTGATAACCTCTGCAGCAAAGGGACCAAAAACTAAATCTCTATCCAAAGCAGAATTTAAAATCTCGTTCTTCACATAATCTGGGAGGTTGTGAGAATGCAGGTAGGCAAACCTCCTCAAAACAGTACCAATAGCCATAGCCCAGGAAGAACTTGATTATACACACACAATGTAAACAATGAATTGTGACTTATACAGTGGGAAAAAAACTAAATTATTTAAAGCAGATTTTTCCTCAAATAAGAAACTGTAGACGATTAGTCAGAATACACTTTAACACATGAAACTGCAGTTCAAAATTCTGAAAATTAAAGTTACAGAAGTATACATTATTTTGCCATACTTATCAATACTCTTCCCATCCTTGTCAGAAAGAATAGGATTGGAATTAAAGGAAAACTCCACTATAGAATTAAACAAATCTGTTTTTTTCAACTCCACTATAGAACTAAACAAATCTGTTTTTTTCACTCTATCTTTGTTTCCTGACCTATTTTAACACCTCAACATCACTCTAAGTGGTTTATTTGTAATTTTAGCCTGTTTTCCACAACATGGCTACCAATGGGGCTTGATGTATCAACATGATCTTGTTCTCCCTCAACCCTTTCTCTTTCCCATAATGCTTTGTATGACTCATGGCAGACATAAGGAAGTAACTGTGAATTTCCATGCCATTGACATATAATGGTATTTATGTGAGTCACTATTATCTTCTTTACTTTCTGTAAAATGACTGCTTCTTTTCTGTCTTTTATCACCCTCATTTATGTTTGGCTCAGAGCTTGTTTTATACTATACTTAGACGTTATCCAGTTACAGCCAGAAAAGTAGCTAAATTGTTGGCCTTTGTTCAGGGTTTTCTTTTGTAGTTGCTGGGTAAGGTTTGGTAACAGTGTATAAAAACTTAAAAGATTGAAGAACTTTGAACATTTTACAGTATATGCCTTTTTAGGGGCAACAGACTGACTATCAGATGTATTGCAGGCAGTGACACACATATCCTCTGAAGCTGTTAGAGCTGGAAGAATGTGTGAAGGTTCTGGAAAATTCACTCTGTAACAGGTTATAGTATTTTCTGAGGGACTGAGAAACGTCAGTGTTTTCTCACTGAAAACAATGGTACCTTCTGGAGATAGTCCCAAAGAAAGAGAAATCGCCATGGGGAGAATCAAAAACTGAGCTCTCCTAGGAGTCTGAATCAGAAAACTGTGGAGAAAACCCTGTATCTGTTTCTTCATCTTCCTGACAAGATTCAAAATCTTGAATCTCTTCAAAAGAAGAGGTATCCCTCTTGCTTTTTCAAGAAATCACCTTACAAGAAGGATCAGTAGCCTGAATTAAACGCTGAACTAGACCCAATAAACTACTCCTGTCTAAGGAAATTTGAGGAGATTAGATATGAGTTTAGCTTTCTACTTCTTTTTGACAGGAAAAATGGGGCCAACAGTATTATGAATGACATCAGCAGCTTCCACAGGGATGGCCACACCATTCTAACAGGGAAGCCTTCCCTATTCCCTCTCCCAGGATAACAAGAGTGGCTTTCCCTTGCCTACTGAAGGGACTCCAACAGCCTCAGAGGATGTGGCTAACCTCTGGTCAATGCGGCTGTAGCTGCTACACCAGAGAGATATGTGGTAAAAGATGAATGGTCTGAGGAACAAGTTATTGCCACTGCAGTCACCCATCTGCAGCTGAAGCATATTGCTAGCCTGCTGTAGTGGCTGTTTGCTTAACTTTTTGTTTTTGTGGTTGGAAGAAGGACTGACTATAGGACCGGTAGTTTGTTTCATGGTCAAGCTAAAAACAGTGCATCTTTTAAAGGGAAAAATAACTGCAAGAGTTGGTAAACATTAAAGTCTTTAAAAAACATATTGTTTACACAAAAACACAGTAAAAAAGCACTGTAAAACATTTGTCAACCACAGAAAGTAAAATAAACACAATTTCTCCATAGAATAAATGTTTTTCAGTTACTTTAATCAGCTTTTAAACTGACAAGAAAAAAAGTGTGCTGCCATTTAAAAGTATATCTAACACTCATTACTACCCGAACTACTTGCTTAAAAATACCTTTTATAAACTAAAAAATACAATAAAGCAACATTTTTTAATATGGAAGATTTTTCCCAAATGGGAAGTTATCTGACCTGCAGAAGAATTGCACGAGCTGACCATCGATCCTTAAATGTTCACAGCGGAGTGCTGTCTTCAATGGCAGAAAAGCACTGAAGTTGTTAGCAACCAAATCTGTCCTGATGACTTGGGTGTATGGAAGATGCCCTGAAGCTTTGGTAGTTGGCCATCTGTTATATCCCAGGATATAACCCACATAGTTATACTGCAGCAGTGATGAATATAATATCAAGAAATACGGCAAAGGAATGGACGGATTGTGTGAGAGAAGACCTGCAATGGTCAAGCAAGACTGTCAAAGAATGTAGGAGAGTGGTGGAGCTGAACTAAGAGAGATGGTGAGAGTTGCTACAGCACCCCAACGCCATGGAGAAAATAGAAAAAAGGGGGCTGATGACGATTCCATTTACTACTTTGCTAAATCTCTGAAGTGCTTAGAGTGAGGTGAATGTATAGCTATAAAACTTTGAGAAAAGTATTTGTTTAGATCTATCTAGGACATCAGATAATCTAACAATGGTTCTGATTCATCTTGTGTATTTATTAATTTGCTTTTATTTAAAAAAATACTTTATTTTACTTGAAAGAAAGTTACTAAAGCAGTAACTGTCCTTAATTATTCGGCACATTATATAACAACTGAGAAAGTATTTATGATTCATTATAACTGTAGGGTACATTGCTTGCCATAATCTCTAAATTATACCGTGCAACATGACTTCACCCATCAAATTATTTACCATGTACTTTAATAAAAAATAAATAGAAACAGAAGCTCAAAAGATAGCAACAGACTAAAGCTATCCCAAGTTAAACCATCATCTATGCTTCTTGCCTGCCCTGCACAGGTATGATTTTTAGAATCATTTCCTAGTTACTTCACAGTATACTGCCTGAAGGTTAAAGGCTTATAAACATATACTGTTACAAAAAACAGTGTCGGAGGATGGAAGAATGAACATTTGTCTTTGCTTTTTGTCAGAATTTGCTTTCTAGACACTTAATTTAGGGATCATTCTTTGATCACTGTACTTTTAAATCTGCTTGATGTAAACTAATATGAAAATGATATTAAGTTAAAGCTCTGATCTTCTGTTAGTAGATGCCAATTTTCTATAGCTGCAGACTGAAACGTTTTTATTGCCTGTTTCAGATTTTCTCACTGCTAATGCCACAGCAGTTGAAGTTGAATCAGCTTTAAATGTGCTCCTGTTCATAAAACCAGATACAGTTTCTGTAACCAGAGAAGAATTCAAAGATGGCTATGTGTATAATGTCACTTTTAATTCAGAGAGAGGTAAGAACAAATCATTCCATTTCAGTTATGTACTGTAGCTGTTAAGAATAGTCTTTCTTGATTTTAAGGTACTGCATCAAAGAGCAACTATTTAAAATGCGTCCTGCTCTTCACCCAGACAGATATGGTAAAAAAATTACTAGGGGTACTAAGAACTGATAAAGCAGTATATGGTAAACATATTACTAGGGGTACTAAGAACTGATAAAGCAGTATATGGTAAAAATATTAATAGGGTACTAAAAACTGATAAAGCAGTATATGGTAAAAATATTACTAGGGATACTAAGAACTGATAAAGCAGTATATGGTAAAAATATTACTATGGATACTAAAAACTGATAAAGCAGTATAAGACCAAAGTGTATCCAGTGCCAGCACTAAAGTAATAATTGCCAATATCATTTCTGCTGGAATGGAAATTATGTGCAAAAATGGGAAAAGGTGGTGAGGATGGATGGATGGAAAGTACGCTAGGATAACTGACTATATATTCCTTAAAAAAAGTGCTCCTAGCTCTGTCAGAACCAGGCAAATACTAAAACAGTATATAAAAGGCAAATCTAAAAGGAAAACATATGTGGGCATCTTGAGGCTGGAGCGACTATCCATCAACCAGTTTCAGTGGCATTACCGTTGCATTTTTACTAATATTAGAGCCCAAAATTCTGACTCAAGGAAGTCTGAGCCTTGTTATCTGTGCAAGTGAGGTGATGACTTTCACTGCCAAGCTGTGGTGGTTCAGACATAAGAATATTTAGCTAAGAGGTTCCATGATTAAACCCCTTCATGGGAAATTATGGTGGTTAATACTCCCCTTAGACACACAGAGAAAATGTCACTCAAAAGTTATGTTGACCCTATTATCATATATGATCTTGGAATTCTATAATTAAGAATTCTAAGATTACAATATGAATGTGATATTCTGCTACAGCCACCATCAGAGTGTCCTCAGCTGAAAATTGAACCAGAGAACCTCTTGCAGTGTGGGACAAAGCTAACACTACTGTGGCCACCCCAGCTGTAGGACTGCTAATATTATGTGATTATTTCAGAATTCTTCAGTTAAGGTTTGCACACTTGGTTCATATTATAGTCTTATTATTATTATTATTAATATTTTTTGCAGTTTCTTTTACCTTAAATTTGTTTTACTTTAAGTTGTTTTCCTTGAAGTTTTCAAAGTTACTGCTTGGAGTCATTTATCAAAGATTTGTTTTTCATTCTCTGCCTGCAAAGGGCTTAAGTTTAGCTGATGGGAGGAAGAAGCTTTTTTTATTATTTAAGTTAAGCAGGACAGGAAAATTGTTAATGTTTGGAGATGCTGCTGTTGTGTGACTTTTTTTCCTCATCCACACATTCTGTCTCTGTTGCATTTTATAAGTTCATAGGTTGGTACTAGGCTATTGGCCCTGTGGCCTATACAAGCTTAGCCATGACAATTCCCTGGCTATTCCTTCCCTTACTATTTACTTCCTGGACCCCAGTTTTAAACTCGGTGAGTCTTGAGCTGCGCACTCCTGCTGTAAATTCTATTTTGGAAGCTTCTCTCTCTCTCATGTCATCTCCCTATACTAGTGAGCACTTGAAGAATAAACTGGAAACACCCTCCCCTTAAACTGTTAAACATGAGTTGCCCTCTCATTTCTTCAACCCACTTAATGCATTCTGAAATAGCTAGAGTATTTAGCCTTTTTTCCATCTTGCTTTTAAAATTTGCAACATCTGTAAGAAAAGGAACAGAAAGACACTATTTCCTAGCTTTCATAGAGACCACTGGTCACTGAAAGGCCTGAAAACTGTTTCTTAGGAACCAGCTTGGGATTAGTGCTTCTGTTTTGCTTGTGGTGAGACAATGAGCATGGAGACATCGGCTGGTTAGATGGAGTGTGTGTGGACTTTACTGATTGGTTTACTTGCCATTTACATTGAAACTTCTTCTCTTTCAAATTTTTGACCATTGTACTGCTTGGCTATCTGTTGCACTCAGCTGCTGTATGAGCCATCCAGGGTATCTACCAAGAGAAGGCAACCACAAGCTTATAGGCCCTGAATCATTTGGGATGAGACTTATGATCACCAAAGAACTTGTGACTTACTTCACAGGAACCAGACTGGAATTATTGCTGCTGTTTTGTTTCTTGTGAAAGAAAGAGATAAGGGATATTGATTTCTAACTGGATGTATCTATTGTGAGGCCAGCCCTAGTAGCAGGCAGGTAGTAGACAATAGGCAAATTATCAATATTCATCATTTAAGGCAAAACTAATTCTGTATTTTCACTAAGTAGTTCTATATTAGCTACCATCTAACTTCAGATTGTCATCTTAAATACTTCTTCAGGCTCTACTTTAATAGCCTCCCTCTAACCCCAGAGCACTATGACCAGCCTAATCCTCTGCCCTCTGGCAAAATGGCTCAGCATAACTCAACAGTCTGCTCTCACCCTATCTGTGTCCAGACTGATCACATTAGGTGTTTTAAGGCAGTGTAGCAACTGCCTTATGCTTACTGACTGTTCACTGTTTCTGCCAGTTGGTAGTACAACCTGTGAGACATGTAAATATTTGTTAAACATTCATGCAAACCTCTTTATCAGCCCACTGTGGATAAGTATCATATGTGCACAACACCACAGCAATCATAATACACCACTAAGCCCATAACATTTGCAGAAGCTGTAAAGAAAAATTGCCAAGGCCTCAAAGAACACACTCTAAAACAATCCTACTCTCGAGTGCACAAGGCAACACCGACTCTCACTCCTTACACGAACTAAAAATCCAAATAACTCACCCAAAAGTCACCAGGAAAGCAGGTCTATGCCCATAATGCCCACTATGCCTGCTTCCACACAGGAAATATTTTAGCCATATGTATTCTACAGTTAGGCATACATACTCCATACTCACCAGAGTGGACAAGAACATGGTGACTATAAACTGTTTCTCCATTGCCTGGATATGTGATGTCAGAAGGGTCTTAAACCTGGCAAATATGACTACAGCCTAGCAATGACCCATGTGGGACAGAATGACCTGAATGACTCAACCCAGACTTGCATACAGTGAGAGCAATGGAATTTACTATATGTTCGTTACAGGCACTAAAGACACTGGTTGTGAGTATTATCTTGCCTTCATCAAGGATGATGTTTAATTTCCAAGACAAGATAACAGGCTTCAGCAATTGGTTAAGTAACTGTTATCATTCTAAGGGATCAAGTAGGCATTGGCCTGGGATGACAAGGTAGATAAGCCTTCCTGCTTCATTATGGATGGCTTATACCTCTCAAACCCGAGCTTCTACATACTGGCAAAAGTTTTTGCTGCCCCTATAGTGCCTTTTTAGGCAGACTCCTCCTTCTGGGCATTCCTGCTTAGCCAGATTTGGACAACATCATGGTGGCAATACTTGATGCTAGGAGTCAAAAGAGAAAGACACCAGAACATGAGGTCCTCCTGAAACTTGAGGTCTTCCTAAAATGTGAACACATTCATATTTGTGTAGTTACTTTGATATGGTTTCAGTATAATGACAGCACTCCATCTTTACCAGGTCGCATACCTCTCAACCTGCAGACACAGAAAATAGGTGCAGAGTCCCTGAAGAGTAAGCACATCCAGGCAAAAATCTGGGCGCCTAATCATCATACAATTTGAATAGCAAATAGCACTTAACTCTTCCCATGTCCAGTAGGAATCTGGCGTACTACAGAAACTGCTCAACAAAAAATCCAGCACAGGTCTTTCCCTTGTGCTTCTCAATGCATGATATCCAAAGACTACAAAACGAACAAAATACCAGCAGTAGGGAAATAATCAACCATAAAAACCAACATGAAATATTTTTTTATTATACTCCAAAACACAAGGACTGTATTGTGTGGATGCAAAAAAGATGGCTTTAGTTGTATCTAAACAGGATGAAATCATTCAGAAAGAGTAGCTAACTGATCTTGCAATACTTCTCTTAGTGGAAAGAACTAAAGATGTTCAAAATCATTCTCTCAAAATAGCTGTCAGAGTGCACCAAATTCTGCTACATGAAGGAAGGAAAAATCTCGAGCCATGACTCCCCATTTGGATAACTGTCACCTCTGCAGTCTTCTTGTGCAACAGCATAGTAGATGACGTTTATGCAGTCATCTACTGTGGGCAAAACCGGTCAACGCTCAAAACCTTCACCACCCACTACAAACTTGAAATTACTTCCAGAACAAAATCTTTCATAGTAAAATTAATGTTCGCATAACTGCTACTACCCAAGGTCTGCTAGGAACTATAGCCATAATTTACAAAGGTGGGCCACTTCTTAACAGATGTAAAAGTAATGTTTTCACAATAACACTAAATTTGTAAGAAGTGTTTTCATTTCTGTTAATACATTCCCAACCAATCATTGCTTCCACCCTCCCAGGCCTGGAGCAAAGAGGGAATCCTGTTCTTGATAGACGTCCTATCCTTGAGCTTAGTCATGTCCTGGCTCTCATGCCTTTTGCTTCTCCTTCTCTCTCTCTATGGGTTACTTGTTTCTCTGGGAAACACTGCCACTAAGAACTGGAGATCTGGAGGAAGAAAACCATGATGGGTGTGGGGGGAGGGAGCAAGGCAGCCTAAAATCTCTGAGTGCCAAGTAATTTCTAATACTTGCTGTGCATTGTACTTCAGGTTACAGAAGATGGATGGACTTGTTAAGATCTGGCATGATGGAGGCTACATCATTTTCATTTCATAGGGACTTAAGTGAAGACAAATAGTCTAACATTAATTGTAAAGAATTCCTGGAAATTAATTTCACTTGAAACTGTTGGTGGGCCTATATCTGCATTTAAGTTGATTTAAAATAGTGTAACAAATGATGCAAAGCTCCTCCTTCTAAGTATGCATATATATATATATATATATATATATATATATATATATATATGTGTGTGTGTGTGTGTGTGTGTCTACTTCAAAATACTGAATGATGGAATTTGCCCCTTCACTGTTGTGTGATCTTGGAGTTGGTATATATAATTAGCAGGGGGTGTGGGGGCATAGCCCCCCCACACAAGGGGTGCAGGGGGGCTTGCCCCCCTGCATTAAAAATGTTTTCAGTATTTTGAGATTCAGTCTTTTGGTTTTTCAGTCTTATATATGTAAAATCAAAGTATGTATGTATGCATAAATGTCAGATTAATTCTGCATAACAGTTTCTTTTTCATTCTCTGTCATTTTTACCCACTCCCCGCAGCTGACCATCAGTTGCCACCAGCTCCTGTCCTCATTCACTGGGCCTACTGGATCTGTCTTAGCCTCACTGGGCTCCACCCACCTCACACTCACAAATTCTGCATTGGCTGCCTTGAAGATGCAAACACAGCTTCCCAACTAAGCAGCACACTGCTTGCCGCATGGAACCCACCAGGAGCCAGGTTGAGTGAGTAAGTCAGTGTTAGCTACTTGCTGCCATCCTAGACCCCCTCCAGCACCCATGCCCACAGTCAAACACAGATTGTCTGAGGTATAGTCAAGGCGTTATTTGCCTACACCATAGGGCTGTGCATACTTTATCTATCCTTGAGTCTGCTGAACATGCCCCCTCCATGGGGGTCTATATCAAATCATTGAATCAATAACACGCCAATGCCTCTTCGTCAAACACCTATTGAGCAAACAAACTAATCATCAAACTAAGTTTTCAGCGAAAACTTTCCTAGGGAAAACTGATGGTAATCCACCTTACTGACCATAAAAAAAACAAAAAACTTAACACCTACCCCAAGGGGGGAGGCTACAACCCCCTCACACTCCCACAGCTAAATATGCCAAGTCTGAGATCACACTACAGTGGGGAAAAGGGCAAATTCCAGATGGTGGCCAAACATTGTTTTGCCCTAGGAAACTTTTCCCTGAAAACTTAATTCGACGAGTAGAATATTCACTGAATAAGTGTTCGACAAAGAGACGTTTGCATATTAGTGATTCGATGATCTAGTATAGACCCCCTCCATGACCATGTCTATCTATCCATATCAGGGAGATCCCTCACCCTGTGTGTGCTTGCAGATTGAGGGCCTGCTATGTTTTTCCCAGAGTTTGCATGTTCTGAGACATACTACATGAACGTTATCATCTGCTCCTCCACAGTCCATGTTGTTAGGCAATCCTGGGTTATCTGAGTCACAGTTAGGGCTTTATACTTCTGCACCAAAGACCCAACAAGATTGGGGGTTTGCTTTAATGGTTAAGATGGTACAAGGTACACGGTTTGATTCTCTTCGTGGGAAGGAAAATTGGTTAGGTTTAAAATGGCTCACAGGTCAGCTAGTTGAGTACTTATCTACAAACAAAATTAATATGTTCATAGCTTTATACTAGGATAAAGACCATGTGGGTCTTTACAAGCCTAGCTGTGCAACCCAAACAGTTTTCCCCCCATGTTCCTTGGATCCCTATATGGTGGGGTATGTTAGTAAAGCTGAAGCTAAGGGATATGTGGTGGTACATTATGTTAGTTGGCAATTAATTTACTTACTGTCGACCTCTGTCCACCAGAGACATGGGGGCAGACCGAGGGTGAATTTGCAATTTCCCATTCAGTGATTAAGGTTTCTTTTGTATAGGTTCAAGGATGAACTATTCTTCACATAGATGGAAGCTCATTCCATAGTGTGCTGATCCTTTGAGACACATATTGGTATCTCCAGCATGTCCTTTTTATGTCGGGGCAAAGTTCAGGTCCTTGGATCTAATGTTTCTGGTGCTGTTTGTTTTGCTGATGCACAAGAGAGCCATCAAAGCTAGATATGAGAATGCCTAGTATGCTAGGCATAGATTGTCTCTTGGTAACCTGTAGGAGACTGAGTACAAAGATAGGGCCTTGAGGCAATCAGTGTAAGACAAGTTTTCATACCCTTGATTCTCCTAGTGAGGAACATTTGAGGGCATTTCAACTGATGCAAGTGCCTGGTTAGGTATAAACCAAAAGGGGCATTGCACTCACTGATGGGTCTGATAAGGGCTGAGTAGAGCAGTACTCTAACTTACATGAAACTTGATGCTACACCCTTACTTATGAACTGGGTGACATAGAATGATTTTCTTACTCTCTTAGCGATGTGTTTCTTGAAGACCAGATTACTGTCTACATTATGTTCCCAGAATCCTAATCAAATGGGTAACTCTTAGGTGTGTTTTATTGATGAAGTAATTAGCTTGTGCGGATGATTTCCCAGAGGGCACTATAATGCATTTCTTCACATTGAGTTTTAATCCACAGCTTTAACACCTGTCATTTGTTTGTGTTAGACCTTCTTGTAGAATGTTGTTGTCATGGGGGGACCATGATAACTCCTAATTTACTGTCATCTGTAAACTTGTTGAACCAGAGGCCTTTGACATTAGCCTTTACCTCTGAGAAGTAGATGCCAAAGAAGAGCAGGCCCAGCATAGAGCTCTGGGATACTTTGCTGATGACCAGTCTGTTGGTGGAGGTGGTCTCACTGATTCTGACTTCTTGGTTCCTTTCTGTGAGCCAGACAGAAATCCAGTGAGTTTTGTGAAAATGTATACCTATTTCTGAGAGTATGTCAACAATGCTTGAGAGAGGTATTGTATCAAACAGCTTAGCCAGGTCAAGGTAAGGGGTATGCACCATTTTCCCCTTAAGCATAGCCTTGATGACCTTCTCAAAGAAATCAACCAGGTTGAGTAGGCAAGACCTCCCCTTAAAGCCAACCTGGGATGAGTCCACCATCTGTAGGTTACCAATGTCCTTGTTGATCATTTTCATGATAATTCATTCCATAGCATTACTTATCAGTCTTGTCAGATTGATGGTTCTGTAGTTCCTGAGTTTGGTTGATGGTCCACCTTTGTAAAAAGGGATGAATGTTGCAGACCTCCATTCAGCTGGCACATAACCTGATTTGAATCTGTAGTTGAAGAGCACCTCAAGTGGTCCTGCTAGGTCTTGTTTTAGACTTATGTGGCAACCATGGATATTGTCAGGGCCCATTGAAGCAGTGTTTTTGTCCTTACCGAGTGGCACCAGGACCTGCTCCCTCTTGATAGTTGAGGGGGTTATGCTAGAAGGAATTTCACAGAGGGTAGTGGGGGGAGATGAGGTGGTGAAATTAATAAATTTATCCACCAGTACATTCTCTATGTCACCCTGGTCAGTGAATGTTGTGCCATTTACCACCAGTTCTGCACACTGCTGAGTGTTGCCTTTAAGGTTCCTGACATAGCTGAAGAAGGCCTTGTGATCATCCTTAGCCTGGGAAACTATCCTGACCTTGTAATTGGCCTTGTTGAGCCTCATGACACATCTTAATTTCTTGTTTAGTTGAATCAAAGAGCTCTTGAGAGCTCTATGAGAGTTGTTCTTTCTGATTTTGGCTGTGACCTGGCCATGACATTTTCTTTTGTTATATACCCTGTTAAGGTAAGGATTTCACCAGTGGGGTTAGTTTTTGGTGTTAGATATGGGAATACTTATGTTAGGTACAGCAGCCCCAATGCAGCCATTTTCATGTGTTTTACAGGGCTTCTGTAAGTAATTCTGCATATGTAGCTGAGTTTTGGGTATGTGAATTTTGACAAACAGTGACAATAGAATATAGTTTGCTTTAGAATAGTTCCTAACCTTTACTGGCTCAGTTGGGTTTTGTGGACTGATTTTTATTTTGAGGGAGACAGCTTTGTGGTCCAACTTCACCAGTGAGGACCTGACATGGTTGGAGGTGCAACACTCTCCCATGTTGGTGAGTACTAAGTCCAATATGTTTGATCCTGTGGTTGGAGTGTGCACTATCTGGTCCAGGGTGTTTGTGTTGATAAAGTCCAGGAAACATTGTGCCTATGAGTTAGAGGCTGTGCACATTCCTCAATCTATAGAAGGGTAGTTAAACTCTTCAGTGAATATGGTATTTAATGGAATGGTGAGTACATATCGTAAACTAATATGTACAATCCACTTGAACGAGGATAACAGAAAACAAATGGCAGTAAAGCAACTAAATTTTAATTGTAAGCATTCATCGAAAAACAACTTGAACTTCAGAAGACATATAAATAATGGCAACGCCACCATTTAAAAAGCCCAGCTTTTAAGTCATGTGACTTCTTATCCAGTCTTACATTCAATTTCCATTCTTGCTTTTCAATCTCACCAGTATTAATTTATAATTCCAGTGTTATAATAATTAACTTCTAAAAAAGTCATTTCCCAAAAACAAAATGAACGAAAAATTTAAAACGAAAAAAATAAAAACTGTACATCAGACTCACTAAGAACAAAACAAAACTCACCATCCATAAGTAAGGAATACATTCCTAATAACCATACATAAATAATATAAATGTATATAAAATTATATATATATATATACATATATATATATATATATATATACATATATTACCTCATTATTGATTTTAGTTTCCAAATACAGTTAATTGATGCCAATTCGTTTAACACAGTCCAAGAATCAGCCTGCAACAGAAGTTGCCAAGGTTAAATCTTTACGTTCTAACAGCAATGTCGTTGGCCCCCTGCGAATACCCCCCCCCCTGTCAATCGCCATATATCTACACATGCGCCCATTATTATGTAATACATGCTTTGATAATGTGTTAGTTTTTTTTATAGAGTATTCATTTTCATAAATACGCTGTTTGACCTTCCATTCAGTTTTGCCCACGTAAAAACATGGGCACTTCTGACGGGATACTAAATAAATCACGCCTTTAAAATCAAAATTAAAGGCATCCTTTAGTCTATATTGTTTCCCTCTAATCTCAAATGTAGCACCAGTCATTATTTTTTCGTAGGGATGTTCAAAAATACTTTGCTGAGTTGCCAGCCCGACCCCACCTACCTGTATATCTTCAGCGTCACTCGACTGCGAGGAGGACATGCAGACTCGAACAGAAGAACCTCTTGTTGTGAGGCGACAACGGTAACCGCTGCACCACCATTCTTATTTAAGCCAACATGAACGGATCCCAGGTAACTTGACTTTTGTTCCTTTAGCACTGAATAGAATTAGAGGAAATGTAAGTAAGCCGCCTATGAATGTAGTAAATGATTTGGGGAGACAGAAATTACTGTTAAATGAGTTGGCTTGTGAAGGTTTCAACAATATGACTGAACAGTCAGATGTAACATCGCATCACTTGATTGGCCCTCCTGTTTTGAATGACTGGTTAAACCGTTCACTTGTTTGTAATGTGGACTATTCCATTTTTATACGGAAGAAAGAGAAAATGGATGAATTTAATTATAAATTGACTACATTTAAAAAACTTCAATTAGAAAATACATATTTTACCGAATGTCTTAAAAACCAACAGGTCCCTAAGAATCTCCGTTCATTAAAATACCCTATTGGGCTTATTGAGAACTCTCCCCTATATTGCAAATTAATTAAACTGTTTGACAAACAAAGTTGCAAACTTTTAGAAGTTTTGATAAAATAAAACATAATGCTAGGTTAATGGAAAACCTAGTCCAGGACTGAGTAAGCCTAAATGATAATATTAAGAGGGATTCAGCTTACACTGTACATAGTAAGGGGTATCGCAAAATATTTATTAATATTTACCAGCTTTTGTTTAAAATAAAAAATAATAAACTAAAAAAAGATATTGAGAGAAAAAAAAGAGTATGCTGAATGGACACATACCCAAACCTCCTATCTCACAAAATTGGGGGACAAAATTTAAACTGAACCATAATCGTGAAGAAATAAAGCAACACAATAGGGAGCGAAAAACCATCATGAGACCCCTGAAAAGGATTTATCTAGTTGCCCCATATGACAAGAAGGGAGTGAACACCTCCCTTTAAGACTTTTAGATAGGATTAGAGAGAAGAACCAAAGGAATGTTGAAGGTAACCAATTGAACAACCAGACAAAAAGGCAGGATTTGTACACCCCTTCCTGGAGGAATCAACAGGGTGGACCAAACCAAGTATGGAACAGCAACAATCACACCAGTCGATCAAGGAATTACTGGGAAAATCGGAAACACAAATACGTGAGCCCAATGAATGACTTAGAACGACTGTGTTTGAGACGACGTGTGAGTACCCTGTTATGGTCAAAAAACATCAAGGGGACTTTATTCTATATAATTTTTCAAACACTGTTACTGATGAGCAAACTGTTGAAATGTTAAGTAAAGGGATCACATCTGTCCCATCAAAGAGGATGAATTTAGCTAAAACAATTATTGATTTGAAACTTTTTATGGGAAAGTTGAACTTTAACTTGATTTTTGAAAGAACTACTACAACTCAACTTGTAAATACTAATATTTCTAGTGCCTATAACCTACCTCTCCACCCTGCTTTGTTATTGTACCAGAAACTATCCAAACTTGATTTCAGGAACACCTTTAAGGTTTCGCATAACAAGGTGTCCCATAATAATTTGAGTGAGCAAGACCGGTTGAATATCGAGTACTTGCCACAAAGGAATGTCCTGTTAATGAAACCAGACAAGGGGGGGTGTCTTGGTTGTAATGGATGTTCTTGATTATACCACTAGAATGAACAATATTTTGGAAACTGATACTTATACTTTAGTTTCAAAGAATGAGGTTAATGGAGCATATAGGCAAGTGTACTCACAATTGGAAGATATGTTTATTGATAGAAGGATTGATATTGAGACATACAGTTATCTGAATATGGTTGCCCCTATTATCCCGGTCATCTTCAGGGTCCCAAAAATTCATAAGAATTTGGATAATCCCCCTATAGTGGATGGTAGGCAGTCAGTGACATATGAATGTGCAAAGGTTTTGGATTCTAAGCTTAAGGAGGTCCTGAAGGGGAAGGTACAAATTTGTAGGGACTCTTGGTCATTCTTGGAGAGTATTAACTCTTTTGAATTACAACAGGAAGATATATTCCTCACAACAGATGAGGGATTTATATACATCCATACTCCAGGATATAGAAGTTGAATGGGTGTCTGAAGTTTTGAGATTGAGGGAAATACCTCAGGACCTTATATGAAGAGTTGTTGGAAATTATACTAAAAAACAACTTTTTATTTTTGATGGGTGGTACTATTTACAGAAAATCAGAGTAGAGATGGGATCACCTTGTGGTGCAACATTCTCAAATATGATAATGGCTCTATGGGAACATAAATTTATCTTTCATGATGAGGATATTAAAAGTAAAATTCGGTTCTACACCCATTATCTTAATGACATTTTTATCTTATGGAAGGGTGGAAGGAAAGATATAGATACATTTATTGAATATATAAATAAAACTACTGAGTTGTTGACATTTACATTTACAGTCAACATGAACGAAGTGGCCTATTTGGATGTTCTGTTGGTCAAGGATAGTAATACTAAAAGATACATATTAGAAATTTTTGGAAAGAAAACATATTCGAAAAACGTCCTTAACTTCTCCACTATGCACCCTTATCACTAGAAAAAAATCTCTTGTCAAGGGACAACTAGTGAGAGCTGCACACACATGGCTTCACTGGAGGAAGATTTCCTATATGAGTGTGAAAATTTGTCGGGTATGTTTATTAGAAGGGGATACCTAAGGTCCTTCTTAATAGCTTAAGTGAAGAAATAAGAGACAAGAGGGCTAGAGGTTTCATGAGATCTGTCTTGTCCATTAGTGAGCAACCTGTTGTTCTGGTTAGTATGGATAACCGTACCGTTCCACTTGCACCCAATATTGGAAAAGAAACCCAGTTTATTACAACTTTTTGTATGGAAGTTAGTCAAATAAGAAGTTTATTAAATAAGAATTGGGTTATACTTAATGATGATAGTACAATCAGGACAAGAGTGGGGATGGGACCTAAATTTGTTTTTAAGAGAAACGTGAATTTTAAAAGTATTTTGAACATCCCTTAGAGAAAGCTTTAAGACCTGTTGGAATGAGAAAATGTGGCTGCTGTCAATTTTGTAAACTAATAATGACTGGTGCCACATTTGAGATTAGAGGGAAATAATACACACTAAAGGATGCCTTTAGTTGTGATTCTAAAGGCGTGGTTTATTTAACATCCTGTCAGAAATGCCCATGTTTATACAAAGGCAAAACTGACTAGAAGGACAAGCAGTGTATTTATGAAAATGAATACTCTATAAAAAAAACTAACACATTATCAAAGCATGTGTTAAATAATAATGGGCACATGTTTAGATATATGGCGATCGACTGGGTGAGGACCGGTGTTCATGGGGGGGCCAACGACATTGCTGTTAGAACGTTAATTGGTAGCATTGTCATTATTTATATGTCTGATGAAATTCAAGTTGTTTTTGGGCAAAAGTGCTTACAATTACAATTAAGCGTTTATTTTTTTACTGCCATTTGTTTTCTTCTATCCTCGCTCAAGTGGATTGTACATATTATTTTGCTAGTTTGTGGTTCATTTTGTTTTTTACAGAATACATCTAGTAAGTTTAGATAAGAGTTGCAAGCTTTCTGGGCCATAGTCCATGACACGTAGCTGGTCAAGACTTGGTAAGGAACCTTGTCTGTGGAGAATTACATATGGGATTAGAGTTGGGATACTAATAATATTTTAAGCCTCAGATCATCCCCATTCTCTGGCACAGGTTCCCCATCTACGTAAAGCAGAGTCCATCCCTAACCTTATTTAAGTTTAATTTTGATCAATGGATAGAAAATTTGAAATTTACCCCAGGTCTGACCCCCATGTCTCTAACAGACAGAGGCAGACAGTAACTATGGCCAAACTAACATACCTACACCCCCTACATAACTTTTAGAAACTTTCTAACTAATGTATCCCTTCTTAATAAATGCTCATGATACCTAGGGGCACAATTAGGTTGGATTGGGTTGCGTTGCTAGGCTTATAAAGGTCCTGGTAGTCCTTAGCCTAGTATTTACTTATGAACCTATAAAATAATTTGTGTTGCTTGTCTTGTTTGAACACTTTTAAGAATTTCCTAGTAAGATATGTAGGGTAGTTGCTGTGTATAACAAAGACTGTTTCGGGGTGTTTTCAAAGAAAATGACATTATAATGTTACAGACACTCACTTCTTTTTAAAATTATTTGTCTCCTTTAAAATATACACAAATTGTTGCAGCTATTTATTACCTATATAACATTTTTGAGAAATGGATATAATCTAAGACAAGCAACAGACTAAGTATCATACATATCCATAAGCTTATTAATCAAGCAGCAACAGTAGCAGTAATGTTAAAATGCAGGGAAGCACTTGTCTCAGCTCTTGCTACATCCCAATTCCCAGGTTTATTGTTACAAAGACTAAAATAAGGAAATTTTCAGAAAACATTTCATATTATTTCGAATTTTAAAAGTACAGCATATTTATGATGCGGTGCATCAGTTTGCATTGTGAGGTCTGTGAATTAATGCACTTTGATGAATTGAAAGTTTTTACTTTTATAACCCTAACCAATGGTTTAATACACAGGGGGATTTGACATTCTTCAAGCTGAAATTGATGGAGAAAATTTCACAGTTGCCATTGAAAAACTAACAGAACAGCCTTACATGAAGACATTTACTTTGTCATGGGATGGAGTGGACTCTCTGCCTATACCATCATATGCAAATGCAACTCAGGTTGGTTGTGTTAAAATAGGTTAAGCATAAAACTTGACATGATTTTGTTATTGTTGATTTTATAATATTGTATCACTACCATCGATGCTATTTTCAAAGTTCTCCATCTCTCTCTTGTTATATGCACATTGTTTATATTAATGTATACGAGCCATTTCAGATTGCAAGTTATGCTTTGAAAATAGACCTTACAAAAAACATTTTCACATTGGTAAGTACAGAGAAGACAGTGTTCCAAATTATTCAAGTCCAACAATGAATTTAACTAAATAGCTCATTGCGAGCATTTGCATTGTATTCAGTGTATATACTTTCTCTACATCTAGAAAATACATTAGAAATAACGTCTTTGTTTCTTGCGCCTTTTATCAGAAATTGTTGGCATTATGTTATTTTTCCCTGCAAGGATAAATCCATGTGTCTTTTCCATTTTTCCATTCTGCAGCTGCTGTGAATGCAGACATGATGGCACTACATTGATTGCACAGAACAATCAAGATTTTCTAAGATCTTAGCCATTGTTTGTTTATTGTAATAAAAATTCACCACACTGTCTTGAAAGTTACCAGCCACTTGTTACTGCGGTGGTGGTGCTGCGGTAGCGTTGTCGCCTCACAGTAAGACGTTGTCCAGTTCGATTCTCAGCTAAAGCGTCTTCTGTGTGGAGACATGCATGAATGGCGTACCTTCGTTGAAGGTTGTATGTCAGGGCTGGCAACTTGGTATGTAAAAATCTACTGCCAATCATTAGCGGACCGGAGTTCCGCTGTGGCGACCCCTAACCAGGAAAAGCCGAAAGATACACTGTCTAGAAAGTTACCAGCCACTTGTAGCTTCACCGAGCCAACACCACATCCCGAGCCCAAGTTATATGCTGATTTTCTTTGGAGTGAAACACCCTTTATCAGTCAAAGCTTTTAAAAATATGAGCAAATATTTTTATACAAAATATGATGCATCACAATGAAAATTAAATATGAGTCATTCAGTGTAATTAGTTCAATAATTGTAACATTTATGCTTTTTTTTCCTTAAAAAAGCATTATACTTTAAAGACTGTTAACCTTTTCAGAATGTTTGCTTTTAAAATAAGTTGGCAGCTGATTTCCAATTCTTACATTTCATTGTCAAAAATCCATTCCCTTTAGATTTTTTTTACTATAACACCCGTTCCTTGAAATAAAATGCTCAGTGAAGACCCACTTTAGAAATATAAAACAGTAATGTATTATATAGGTAGTGTTTATAGCCCTAAGATATTCAGATACATATTTGCAATTTCTGTACAGTCTAGTTGCTTGCTGCAAAGATACTTTTAAAGTTACATGTCAAGTGGCCAGCATTGCAGTTACAAAAGTTATAATTATTGCATGCTATACCTAAATGGTGAATAAAAAAGGGTTAATTTTACAGACATATAAGTTACAATGTGCACAGTGAAACAACTTAATTATTCTAAGTCTTCTTGGTAGAACCATTGAAAACTTCATTAAACCCATTTTTTCCTCTGTCTCTTTTACTGAGCCCTGTGATTTTGATTTTATTATGTCTATTCCTTATGCATTGCCTTTTCTTCTGTCCTTCTAGCGTTCTTGTTTTGACCCCCTTACATAACAGCATTGCTGTTGTATTATACCGTCTAGTTTTAGAATACAGCATGGGATAGGGATTCAAAAGTATAGGGAGTGCTGATTATTCTGACAAAGTTGACAAAGTTATAAAAAAAAAAAATCTCAAAAAAGTGATGCCAGGTATTGAAATCCTAGAAATCCCAAATAAAATATTTGGACTGGTCTTTACTGGTTGGGCAAAAAAAAAAAAAAAAAAATCAGTAATGATTAATTCCAGTAAACAAACTGTATTTGGTTAACATTTCCAAAATATGTTTGATATTGTTTTAATAAAATTTTAGACATGAAAGGTATAGCCAGATAATTATACTGCATTTGCTACTGTAGAATTTCTCCATATTTTACAGAAATTTTGAGGCCAAGCATGACTAATAGTGTTGTGAAAAATAGAACAGAAAGGTTTCCAAGAATAAAATGTTTTCACTACTATTAGCAACTCATTTGTTTTAAGATTTCCTAATTTATTTTGCAAGGTATTCAAAATATGTCATTTTGGTATGTACAGACACAAATAAATGTATTAGTAATAGGTATCTTCAGAAGATTCTAAAAAAAGAAAAAATAGTGGAAAATATTTATTTTAATGACTGCCATGTAGAAATCAGAGAAAATGTTAACATTTTCTAGCTTGCTAAATCTTGAATTAATGACCACGTTTTACAAACATTATTAGTGTTATAATTTATTATTTTGAGAATCAAATTCATAAGCATCTCAGTGAAGATTTGATATGTCAGTAGTTATCAAACATAAAAAATAGAATTGTCTTGTTAATGTTAAGGGGATACTTTGTCAAAAAGTGTTAATAATAAGTGCAATTTTTTTGAAGATCATTCTGCAGTTATTGACAATTGATATTAATGTCATCAATAACAGATGTACATTGAAGAGCTATGCCATTACAGACAGGATAATGAAAAAAGATGAAGAAGTAAGGGAGTCAATATATTAATTAAATAACTGTGGGAGGGGGGAGGAATCCTTAACTAGTACCATTTTGACTGGAATTAACTATAAAATCTGTAACTTAAATATATATGAGTTGAAAGATTAAAATAAAGAAACTGACAATGATTCAGAAAAAACATAGCATCTGTAAAATGCTGAATAGACATTTATAAGCTTATAAATACATTTATTTATTTATTTTATATTTGATTACTCGGTAATGTTCAGCTGGGCCAGAAGCCTGTTTTCAATGGAGACCCAGACAGAGAAAAGCTCCAGAAATGTTATGATAGTAAGTCAACGTAAATAACAGTAAATAAAGTAAAAGTACATGTTACAAAATGAAAATACAGAATCAAAGGAGCTTACAACAAAAATACAGTTACAGCAAAATACAGTACAATGAGTTACATGGATTATTACATGTTCACATGGACAATCGTGTTTTTTTTTTTTTTTTTATGTAAGTTAGTAGTAATGGAATTGTTAATTCATTTCTGGGTAGAGAATGATTGATACAAGAAAGGTTGGACAACCAGGAGGTGAGAGGACTCTGAGTAAGAGAATTTAGCCTGAGCTAGAAACTTAGCCCGGGATAGTGCAGGAGCATAGCCAGTGATTTGTAAAGCGTTCTTTTAGGTGTTGCTTGAATTTGAGGCTGTCGGTGTTGTTTAAGATGTGTTGGGGTAATAGATTCCAGGTTCTGGATATTTTGGTAGAGTAGAGGGAATCACCATACATATTGTGGGATTTAATAAGCTTTGAAGCAGTTTATCAGATGATCCAAGAGGCCTAGGGTTTGTATTTGTTTGAACTAGGTCTTTTATAGCTGGGCAGGTATCAGGTTTATGGACAATGATGTGGACAATGGTTAGTTGATTCAGGTGTAATACATTGGGTAGGTCAGTCCAGCTGAGTTGTTTAAATGCTGAGCAATGGTGAGATCTGTGTGGTAGGTTTGCAGCAAATTTTGCTATTTTGTTATAGTACATCTCTAGATTGTTTAGATTGGTCTTGCATAGGTTGGTAAAGATTTGTGAAGAGTAGAGCAGGGTGGGTAGTAGATAGGATCTGGCTGTGGCTAGTCTGGAGTTGTTGGTTAGGTATGGCTAAGCTTTATAGAGTGAGCCAAGTTTAATATGGACTTTTTTGATTGTTAGAGCCACATGTTTGTTGAATTTTAGACCGTTATCTATTGTTACTCCTAGAAGTTTAGTTTGATCAACTGGTTCAATTTTAGTACAGTTGGAGGCATAGATGATGAGTGGGATATAGCTGTTTTTGGCTTTATTGTTAGAAAAAATATAAGCTTAGTTTTTTAGGGTTTAGTATGAGTTAGTTTTCGGTGAGGTTGTTTTCTATGTCTTGGAGTGATTTTTGTGTTTTTCTTGAAGTTTTTTTTTTTTCTTGTAGTTTAAGATATGTGGGAGCAGAGCAGATAAGGGAGGCATCATCAATGTATTGGATGATAAAGGCTAGTTGGGTTGCAGTACTTAGGTTATTGGTGAATATGATGAAAAGAAGAGACCCGAGGATGGAACCTTGAGAAACTCCGGCAGAGATCGGCAGGAGGGAGAAGAGGTTATTTTCCCATTTGGTGGACTGCTGTCTACTAGTATGATAGCTGTGGAACCAGGATAAGGAAGGTAGACTTCGGGTATATGTTTCTAGTTTACTGAGAAGTTTTTGATGGGAAACTGTCAAAGGCTTAAGATGTATCAAGGAAAGTAGAAGAAATAAGTAGGCCTTGGTTTTTGAGATTAACAGTGTTGGTGAAACCTATTAGTGTGATATTTGTACTATGTATAGGTTGAAAACCATGCTGAGAGGTGGATAGGAGGTTATTGTTAAGGAGGTAGTCTAGGAGTTGTTGAATGCACCTTCCTTAAGGTGGTAATGTGACTAATTTCACAGAAATTTTACAGTATGATTGGTTTACTAAATGAAATGCTACTTGTTCACTTGAATTAAATGAACAGCATAGTTTGAATCCTGTGTTTAATTTCAGGAATTTGAGACAATGATGTTTTGTAGGTAATGTGGTAAGAATGGTATCGTGTGAATTTTATGCTTTAAATTTGGTGTCAGTGGGTTGTTCTTTTGTATTAATTTGAAAAAAGCACTTATGGCCATGAAAAAAATGTTGTTTTTATTGTATCCTGTTTAAATAATGTTTCCATTTATTTTTAGTTCTTGATGCCCTTTTTTTGTTTTTGCATTTAACAAAGTACAGGTCTCTCCAAATGTTGCTCCTGGTGCATTGAAATAAATGTATACATCATTTCAATTTATGCCTCACAAATAAAAGCATTATTTGTCATGATTAATTCTATTAATGACCTTGACAACAGCTTTATAAGTTTGAGCTTAATGAAGGAGGTCTGTCTGAAGACAGGAAGCTTTGTGTTGCTCTCCTACTCTGGATACAATAGAAGAGTCTTTGTGGGTTCCGTTCAAGCAGCTCTGTTTTATACAAGAACATCACAATAGAAGTTTACTGACTTCAACTAAAGTAACTTATATACAAACTAACAACTGCGATCAGGCATGCTCATGCTCTGGCTTCTCCTTGAAACTGGCACTAGGGATTGCATGTGTCTGGAATTTATATGTGCACATACAGTCTTTATCATGCTTCATAAAGACACAACACACAGCACATACGCTCTGATCTACATCCACCCTCTTTCAGAAACAGATCATGCAATGTTATGAGACTAATGTAGATCAAAAACACCAAAAATCAGGGGTTTTTTTTGGTGTTTTTGATCTACATTTTCCTTTGGTATACACTGCTGCAGTTCATGCTATTTTTGTTTTTCAATGTTATGAGACTATTTGGCATGCAGAGATCACAGGTAATTCTTGGTCATGCATTACACACACACACACACACACACACACACACACACATATATATATATATATATATATATATATGTGTGTGTGTATGTATATGGGTCCCCTTCAGAAGGCCAAATGTTTAAAAGCTCGACTTTCATATGGTCGAGTGATCAAACTTTTAAAAGTTCGAACGGTCTGAATGGGGAACTCCATAGAGCACGGAACTTGAAGATTTCCCTTTACCACAATGTAGTGCGATCTCGGAGTTGGTATATTTAAACATCGAGGAGTTTGGGTTGCAGGGGGCTTGCTCCCCTGCTAGCACTGTTTATTTTTTTTTCACATTTTCAAACATTCAAATGTTTGATGATACGGTCTCGGCTACATGAAAGTCAAACATTTGGGTGTTCCATTATGTGAAGTAGACCCATATATATATATATATATATATATATATATATATATATATATATATATGCACAATTAAGTCCACATTGCTGTGTATTTCACACCGGGCTTAGATATTCATCCATATTGTGTGACATAAAACTGGAAATTGGATTTGGCAACTGGAGCTGTCTCTACAAAATGTTCAACCTTTGGAATGTTCAGAAAATTTTCAGGAATGGAATCTGAGGGCTGAACACACTCTAGTATAAGAATAACATCTGGTTTGCACTTAGCTTTGGAGTCTACATCATAGAAACAATGTTCTGCTGCTGATGATGATTCTGGTACATGAAAAATATGTCTACGATTCCTCCTATATTCAACACCATTGGAGTTTACCAGTTAAGATCTTGGCTCAGCACAGATGCCTGTAATCTGATCGATTTGGTCGAAGCCTTTCATCATCTGGATTCAGAATGTCTCTCCTTCCCTCAATGAATGAAGTAATCTGCTCGAATTGTTGTAACTGGACTTCTGTATATTACACTTCTTAAACAATTGGGCCTTGATGGTTTTATTGTTCTTAACTTTAAGCCTCAATAAACTGGAATTAATGGATAGCGTAGTTCTGATTTGTCTAGAAAGTAGTTTTTGAGCAGGTGAGCCAAGAATATCATCACAGAGTATGTTTCCGAGATTAACCAAATACAAGAATACATTGGTATTGTCATATTTTGACCTTTCAAGTAACTGCTTTGCACTCTGCACTGCACGTTCAACTAGACCATTTGACTGAGGATATTCAGGACTGCTAGTTACATGTACAAAGTTCCATTCTCTTGCAAATTTCTGAAACAACTAACTAGTAAATTGAGTACCTTTTTCAGAAAGAACTTTGGGCGGACTACCATGGACTGTGAAATGGTATTTTAACTCAGTAATAGCAGCAGTGGATGTTAGGTTAGGTAGTAAATCAATCTCAAACCAATTCGAATAAGAGTCTGCCAAAACCAAGTAGTGTTGATTGCTGCACTCAAACACATCATTGGCAACCGTTGACCAAGGTAGTTCAGGAACTGGACTTAGATGAAGTGGTTCTCTTTGCAAATGCGGACTTACTATTGCATACTAAACAAGAAGAAAGTACTTTATCACTGTCTTTCAATAATGAAGGCCAAAATACCAATTCTGTCACTTTTCTCTTAGTGGATGCAGAACCTGGGTGACCACGATGAAAAATACGGATATATTCTTGTTGTAAGGAAGTAGGAACAACAGTTTTAAAACCTTTGAAAATAATGCCATCTTCCATCAACAATTCATCTCTGTAAGAAAACTAGGTTTGCACTTCAGGTGTTACACTACATTGCTTTGATGGCTATCCAGCATCAATGTAGTGATTCAGCTTTTGCAAAATTGGATCAGTCTTTGTATGATCTCTTAAATCATCAAGTCTAGTATAAATATATGCACTGCCATCATGTCAAAATCAAAATTCTCTGTGTCAGGCTGTTCCGTCATATTTCTGGGTGATCTGGATAGGGTATCAGCTAGATAGAGCAATTTGCCTTTCATATTGACCATTTTGAAGTTGTATTTTGAACTTGAGCATCATTCTTTGTAATCTCACTAGAGCAGAATGCATAGGCTTCTTTAGAATAGTAACTAGAGGTTGGTGGTCAGTTTCAGTCTGAATAGCTTGACCATAAATATAATCATGAAACTTGGAACATGCAGATACTATTGCTAAAAGCTCCTTCTCAATTTGAGCATAGTGCATCTCAGTTTGGGTAAGTGTTCTAGATGCATAGGCTGCTGGTCTGCTCTCTTGAAAACTGTGCCAAGACCAAGTTTTGAAGCATAGGTTTATAGGTTCATAGGTTGGTACTAGGATATCGGCCTTAGGGCCTATACAAGCCTAGCAATAACAATTCCCTAGATATTTCTTCCCACAATATATACTTCCCTGGACCCCTGTCTAGCAGGGTGACTGACATGATCCCTGGGGTGAATTTTCTATCTCCCATCCAATCGTCAAGGTTCCTTTTGAAGAGGGCCAAGGAAGTGCTCTGTTTGACATGTATGGGCAGTCTATTCCAGAGTATGGGGAGTCTCTGGATCAGGAACCTATCCCTCCAGCACATTTTGTTCATTGTGATGACAAGGTTTAGATCCCTGGAGCGTGTGGCTCTGAGAGATTGGGATTTCTTTAAGTGGAGCATGTCCAACAGCTCAGGGTTTGACATGGCCTTCTATGTTAAGCAGAGATCACCTCTGAGTAGACAATATGCCACAGAGTATAGCTGGAGTATAGCTGGAGTTTTTTTAGATGGTCAGCATAGGGCATCTGCTTTAGGCCTGTAATTCTTTTAGTGAGGTACATCTACTTTGATATATAATTTGTCAAATGAGGGACTTAGTGAGTGAACAAATGACTCCCTTGATGTGTGGACAAGTGTGGTGAGGTGGTGTGGGGATTTGTGATTGACTGTTGTGTGGTTGTGGTTACTGTCCACCTGTGTGTGTAAGTCTCTAAGTCTCTAATCACACCGGTGAATATGTTGTTGCATGTAAGGCTGTAATTATGGGCATGTTTTTTTAACCAAAAGGGATAACTATATTGTTGTATATTAAGGACTTGTAAGCATTTTTGGCACACCAAGCATCTGTTTGTAAGTTTCTCTTAAGATTTATCCATCATTTCATCATTTGTAATGGTTCCCAGTTTTGGTTTCTGTGCGATCACTTTGTGTTGGCCTGGAATCCTCATTGCTGGCTCACTAGAGAAGTGGATGCCAAAACAAGAGCAGTCCCAGGAAAGAGAGAAGAGTTTTGTTCACATCATAGTACTGGTCTTTGTGGTGGGTGGCAATTTTCTTTCTGCTTTCTTTTTTCTTCTTTGATGTGTTGTAAACACCATGCTGGCCCAACATTTTTGCACATTAGCTTCTCTAAAGTGCTTGCGTCAGCTCCTTAAGTCTGGTATAAATTTTGCTAAATAGTTGACCATGCCTAGAAAATGCGCCTAGAAATGTACATTGTCTGGTGCTGACGCCCTCAAGAATAGAGGTTAAATGGTCGGGTCTGGTCGGACAGTACTCTAAGTACCATTAAGTAACTAAAAACATGGTGGCCACAAACTGCTGGACCGGACTGGATGAGAGCTTTTATAAGCATACAAAAGAGAAACACATCAGCATTAATAAAAAATAAAAAAAAACTTAAATATGATTAAATACACTGATAATTCACCATACCTCTGACTAAATTACTAAACCTTTTATACATTAATTAAATAACAAGTTAACCAATTACTAAATTTTACAAGAAGAAATTTTAGTAATTAATTCTTTAACTTATGAATTTATGTGATTGGTTAACTTGTTATTTAATTAATGTATAAAAGGTTTAGTAATTTAGTCAGAGGTTATCTGAAGAAGTCAGTGTATTAGGACGAAAACGCAGTTTTATTTAAAGGCATTAATGCTGATGTATTTGACGTGATTCTTGTGGATTATTAAATAAACAACCTTCATCCAGTTTCCTCCAGCAGTTTGTGGCACTATTTTTAGTTTTTGGTTTTTCATTGTGCCCTTTTCCTTTGTTTTTGGTTTAAATAAATTATCTACTTATGTAACTTCTGGAAGTCTGAATTTGCACTTCAGGGGATTGAGCTTCATGTTTACTTCACATAGTCTGTCTAGAACTTTCTTTAGGTTTCTGTCATGCTCTACTTAACCATTGCCTCCAACCAATAAATCATCTACAATATGGCACAAGGATAACCCAAAAAAATTTGCTCCATTGAACACTGAAAGACTTCACTTGCAAAATATATTCCAAATGGCATCCTTAGGAATCTGTATCTGCCAAACAAAGTACCAAAAGTGGTTAGAAATGAGGATTTGCTATCAAGCGTCACTTGCCAAAATGAACTCTTTGCATCCAAGACAGAAAAAACAGTGGCATTCGGTATTAGATCTGCGACCTCTTTGACTCTGAACATTGGATGATACTGTCTATTCAATGCTTTGTTCAAATTTCTTGGCTCAATACATATTCTGATTTTGTCTGAGCCTTTTTTGTGAGCTGCTACCATGGATGACACCCATTCAGTTGGTTCTGTGACTGAACAAATCATACCTTGCTGCACCATTTTATCCAACTGAGCCTTAACTTTATCTTGCATAGCTATCGGAACTTTTCTCACTGGTCTGACTACTGGAGAGACATCTGGGTCTAACTTCATGGAATACACAACTGGAAGCTTGCCCAACTTGTCATCAAAAACATCAGCATACTCTGAGAAAATGGCTTCAGAAAAATTAGAACTCGGAAATGCACTTTGTGATGAACTTCTTTAGCAAAAGAAAGCCGATTCATTCTCAAACTATCTTTGAGACCCAGTAAAGACTGTACTGGTCTTCGGACTACATAGAATAACAAGTTGTAACAGTTCATGGCCAAATAACATGAAAGTATCACTGAGCCTTTCGTTTGAATTTCTTCACCTCCATAAGCAACAAGTTTCACACTACTGGCCACACTGAGTTGTTCATTAGTTCTCACTTTAGCAAATGTGTCTGCTGATATAACATTACACTTTAAACCAGTGTCTACTTTAATCTCTGTGAATTTTCTATTAATCCAGACAGTACAAAGCACTTTGCTTCTTGCTAACAAATTCACTGCATCAACTCTTTCACCAATTACTGATATACCATCTACATAGAAAGCTGACTGCTTCTGCTCTACTTGATCAACTTGCTTCTTTGTGTGACCTTTCTTTACAACTGTGTAAGGTTTAATTGATTTGCAAAACTTTTGGAAATGGTTCAATTTTTTACACTTGTGACATTGCTGACCAAATACTAAGCACTTCTCTCCTTTGGACTCATGATTTGAACCACAATTGTGACAGTTAACAATAAAGCTAGATTTGGGTTTTGCTGATTCATGCTTGTATTGCGCTGAGCTTGCTCCATTCTTAGAACTTGCTGGAAAGCTACATGTACTCCCAGGAAACCCTGTAGTTGCCATGTACTTGGGCCTGCTTCTGTTTGCCATGTGTTGCATGCTATCTACATTTGCCCTAGAGCCCACTGAAACCATACTCTTGCCACTCGCAAGCATACTTGTGTGCTTTTCTGTCACTTCATGGATTTGACAAATCTCTACGGCTTTGCTCAACATCCTTTTCACAGCAGCATTGATAATACCACACACAAGCCTATCCTTTATCAGCTCATCTTTTAAGTCACCAAACCGACACATTTTAGTTTTGTTTCGCAGGTCAGTTATATGAGCTGCAAAAGTTTCCCCTGGTCTCTGATCTTTCATGTAAAACAAATGCATCTCTAATGTAATATTTTCTGGGAGTTACAGATTTCTCTGAACTTGTGCTTCAAACACTCAGGGCCTTCCCTTGACTCAGCCTGTACAACAATATGATGGTTTTCACCTTCATCTTCATATACTGCTGGTGCATACACAAATGAACGCTCTCTTTCTATGGCCTCTGACCCAGCTAGATTTAGCAAAATGAATACCCTGGTGCATGCATCTCTATCTGCATAAGCTGCTTGTATAAAAATATCATACTCTTGCTCAAATAGTCTCCAATTCTCTGTAATATTCTGATCTAATACAAGAGGTAGGGGATTGTGAAATCTGTCTGCCATATTAACAAATACCAGTAAAGGGTTTGGCAAATAAGCACGAGCATGCACACATGCACATATGACAGAAACTTATGCCAGTATTTGTTACTTTGTCCAATGCATTTGTGCTTCTGAAATTATATCTTTTGGGCTTCTCAAAATTATGCTAATGGACAAACTAATAATACCTTTGAATAATTGGACTTTGCAACATAAGTCTCTCAGGCACTGTAATATTCATGTAATTTAATGCATTTCTAAAGTAATTTATCATTATTTTGAAAATCATTTCAAATAACTGCACAATGCAAATAAACTGGCTTTCTCTTGCCCCAAAGTCAATATCATTTTGACGTAATCGCACTTTGCAAATAAACTGTGCACAACACACTGAAATTTCCCCAAATGGCGGTACTTTGCTAAACAACTCTACAGTGCATGAAACACTCCATAATGGCGGCACTTTGTGAATAGACACTTTCAGCACAAGAAATGTTTTGAAATGGATATAATTTGACTGTAATTCACAAAATAGTTGCACATTGCACACAATAAATTCTTCAAAATCCATGCACAGTAATAAGCACACACTGTAAGCACTTTTACACACTTTGAGATACATTGAATAACTTTAGTTATGCCCTTGATACAATATGAAGTCGTAGTTATGCCAAAACACAGCACTTTACCAAAACACATGCAGTCAGTCGCCTTGCTTTATTTTTGCTTAATGTGCCCTATTTTGCCCTTATTATATTCGTTTTGCTCATTTAAGACCTTTTCATGCCTATTGTACTTTTCTTCTGCTTGATTTCCTCTAAACATACCCGTTTTGCCTTAAACACAGTTGTTTTGCTTTAAACATGCTTGTTTTGCTTTAAATGCATGTGTTTTGTTTTACTGTTAATCATTTAATCAAATACCTTTGTTTTAAACATTTCCCTTAGTTAATAAACCTTTTATGCCTTCTGCTTACTTAATAATGTGGTTTGTGTCCTTGTAATGCCCTGATTTGTCTTTTTTTACCAAATAAACAGTTTGTGTTACTTCTCATTACCTTTGATTCTTTTCTGGCTCTTTTCATGCTCATTTCTCTTAGTTTTACCGTCACTGTTGTCTCTGCACCTCATAGCTCTGAATATTATTCTCTGTGATTCCAGTTCTGACACCATGTCGCTATCCCACTCTGAACACAATAGAATAGTCTTCATGGGTTCTGGTCAGGCAGCTTTATTTTATACAAACACATCACTATAGAAGTTTACTGACTTTAAAGTAACATATATAAACTAACAACTGCTTATGCCCTGGCTGCTCTTTCAAAATGGCACTAGGGGTTGCACGTGTCTGGAATTTATACATGCACATACAGTCTTTGGCATGCTTCTTAAAGACACAGCACACAGCACATACACTCTGATCTACACTTTGGCTATGGAAATTTGACGTATTTGTCACTACAAGTAGATTATCTGAAAGGTGTGAAGAGATCTCATCCTTTGGATGTCACATTAATCTGAAGTCCCATCTGCCTAAGATGGTTTTAACACAGGTGGATGCAAAAGATCCCATGGTACTTTTTGAAAACATGTAGTGGTGCTTTATTTACATATTCTTTCATAGCATATCTTCTATAAACTTTTATCAAAAACACTTACAGTGTTTTATTCTGTATATCAGAAGAAAGATCCTGTTTAACAATATAGATTCATAGGTTCATAGATTCATAGGAGTTTACTAGGCTAACAACCACAAGGGCCTTTTAAGCCTAGACATGCATCCCAAATATCTGACAAATTCTGGTACCATTGATAAGTGTAAGCATGGGCCTGGGAGATGAACAATTTACATGTTACCTGTTTGCATGAGAGATATAGGTGCCAAACCAGGGATGGATTTCTGGTTTCCCATCCAATTGTCCAAGTTTCACTTGAATTGGATTAGGGAGGAACTCTGCTTTACATAGATGGGGAGCCTATTCCATAGATGGGGTAGTCTCTGGGATACAAACCTATCTCCCAGCAGGTCCTATTTATATCACAGCAATGTTTAAGTCTTTAGAATGGCTAATTCTGGTTCTGTTTGTTTTGTGGATATGCAGGAGATCCATCAGAGTGGGGTCTGACAATGCCCTGTATGCCAGGCATAGATCTCCCCTCAAATGCCTGTAGGAGACAGAATACAGGGATAGGGCCTTGAGGTGGTTTGCATTGGTCATATTACTTATGCCATGTATTCTTTTAGTGAGGAACCTCTGTGGCAGTTCCAGTTGTTGGATATGCCTCGTTAGGTACATACCAAAGGGGGCATTGGACTCAATGACAGGTCTAATGAATGCCGAATTCAGTGGAACAATTACTTCCTTGGACTTAGATGCCATACCTTTGTTTAGAAGTTGTGGAACATAGAATGATTTCCTCACCACTGTAGACACATGATGATCAAAGGTTAGATTACTATCTATGCGTGTCCCTAAGTTCCTGACTACTGCATCATCTCTAAGGCGTGTGTTGTCGGTATGATAGTTACCAGGGATGGATGACTTCCCGAAGGATACTGTTATGCATTTCTTGGCATTTAGTTTTAGTCCATGACTCTGACACCAGTTGTTTGTGTCAGCCCCTCATGGAGAACATTTGTGTCAGTGTGAGATTCAATGACATCTCCTAATTTGCAACCATCTGCAGATTTACTCAGCCAGAGACCAAATACATAGGCCTTGACTTCTGAGAAGTAAATGCCAAAAAGGAGCGGTCCAAGGACTGATTCCTGAAATATCAGTACTCATTTCATATCACTTGTAACATTTTTATTTTACCCCCATTATTTCTTCCATAACTATCTTCTTATTTCAGCCAAAACATCTTCACTTTCATTTTTTATATTATAATAATTCAGTACATCTTCTTTTCTATGCTACCCATATTGTCATAAACAATATTTATCCCATTTATCAGTATTACATCTACTTTTCATACTTCCCATGCATAATAATCTTAGTCTTAACCAGGTAGGCCCACGTTATATTCAGTCCCTTTTCAAGAGTGACGTGGAAGTAATGTCTGGTTAAATGACTTGCTCAAGGTCCTACAGGAGGCAAATGAGGGCTGAGGAAATCAAACCCTGTACCAGAGGAACTACTGCTTGCAACCTTACCCTCTCTGCCAACTGCCAGACATATTCATATTGATATTTTTGAAATCCGTCTCATTGTTATTAATTTTTAAACTTTTCCCAAAAAGTTTTATTCTTTGTACATTGCAAAAATAATGTTGTATTGTCTCTTCCGCATAACATGCAACCCACTTTCATTCTTTTTTCCATAATTTTGTGCATCATATTGCCTTCATCCAGTAATTTATCAAGTGGAATTCTCCATAAATATTCTCTTCCTCATAAAAACTAAATCTCATTTTTTCAACCTGTATTCCAATTCATTCATCCTTTTTTCAATCCTTCCATGGACATACTAAATAAAATATTTTCATATTTGTTTTCATTTCTTATTACATTCACTCCTTATTTTTTATAATTTCATCTTATGATCATATTTTTCCCATTCCATCCACATTTTTCTTTTTTTTTATCACATTTCCACAGTGTTTTATATCTTTCATATAACATCTCACTTACCTTATTTGTTTCTCTTTCTTTCACAGTTTTCAAAAATCAAAAATGCATTGATGATTCCTCAAGGATTCAGAATGAACTGTAACACTGATGTTAAAGACTGCTTTAAAAATGCCCTGTTTCTCTGATGCAGTACTGTCAAATTCAGAAACACATTAGCCACAACTAGAAAATATCTCGTTATCAACTTATTTGCATGTCTATGAATTGCTGTTAACTATTAGAGCTAATCAGCACTTGTCTGCAGTAGTTAACAGTGGAGATGATGCATTGTGTTAGCATAGGCATCATTCACTCTCCCACACACATACAGAGTGAAACACAAACACACATGCCACATATTACATACATGTCCCTTTGTTGTTAGAGTGTCCCTGAAGTCTCCCTTTTTCCTCCCCTTGTAAATCACTGGTGATTGCAGCTGGTCATTAATGCCAGACAGTTTCACACTTCATATCCTTCAATAAATGCATGCTAGTACAAAAGCTGTTATTCTAGCAACTGCCTAAGCTTGTAAGAGGAATAATTAAAATCCATTACTTTATCCCACCATTAATTTTATCATTGTCTAGATTTCTTGTGCTATGAGGTTGAGAGGTAAGCTTTATGTTCCATATCCCTCTTCCTTGTAAATCATTAAGTGTTTCTGGCATTGCCTAATGTTTGGGATTCTCACTGTATGTTAATAAAAAGCTTGACTGAATAACTTATCACTTAGCTCAAATTTTTAATGCTGATGTTTCATGCAGCAATAGTGCAGGATTTGAAGCCCCCCAACTTTGTAATATACGTTTTCCTCGCATCTTATTTGCTATTTAGAGTAACGCCTTGGTGTCTAATCCTGGTACAGGGGGACTAATACCCTTGGTTAGATGAAATCCTTTTTGATAAATTTAAGACACACTATTTATAGTATCCATGGTGTCTAGGGGTTCCCACAATAAGTTTAGTGGTTAGAGTCCCCCAACAAACATTATGTGTAAGTGCTATTAAGGCACATGATAGCAATGTAATCCCTGTGGCTAGTGTGCCCCTTCCCACTTCTTCAAAGTTGTTCTGTTGTCTAGCTGCACCACCAATCATAGTTAGGTTTAAGTGCCCTAAAAGCATGAGATTAAAGAGTTCTTCCCTGGTCTCTAGTGGTTCTGTACCTCCAAGTGTGGTTAAGGCACTGTGATCTAATATTACTCCTGGTGGTTAGTGTTCTCCAAACTCAATGCTTTAGGCTTTGCTAAGGGTATGTGGAAGTATGACAGCTACCCCAATCCCCTTCACATACACACACAAACACCTTCACACATTAGTTTTATAAGCACTCATAAAAACACACACACAAACAGAGCCCCCTCCCTACCCAATCTCACTCACAGATGCACTCATCCATTCACCCACACTTCTTCCACATGCACACACACACACACACACACACACACACACACACACACACACACACACACACACACACACACACACACACACACACACACACACACACACACACAGCCTCCTCCCTACCCAATCTCACTCACAGACGCACACACCCACACACACACACACACACACACACACACACACACACACACACACACACACACACACCTTAACCTAATGTTTTGACTCTATCACATATTTTCGTCATCTGAAATACCTTAGTTTCTCCTTTCGTTTAATAGCTTTACTAATGTTGGGAGGGTGGCCTAATGGTTAAGGTGTTTGCCTTACAAACACAAGGTGCAGGGTTTGATTCTCACAAGGGATAATTGGCTAGGCTTAAAATGGCTCACAAGGGCAGTTAGCTTAGTACTAATCTATGAACCTATTCTTTTTTCTGCAGTCATTTCTTTATAAAATTTTTATCCTAGACCAGCCAAGCCTGGAATGATAATTTTTACTGTCTTTTATCACTTTCTCTACTTCATCTAGTCTTATATTTTCTTCTATTTTTTTATTTTTTCAGATGCTTTTTTGCTCTCCCTTCTTCTTTTCCAACTATTTTTTATTGTCCATATATTTTTCTGTGTATAATTTTCCACGACTTCAATAATCTCATTTTGTTTGTATTTTTATTCACCTTTCTCATCTATTATAATATCCATCCTTTCTTCTCTCACTTTTATTTTTTTTCCTAAGTTGAGTGAAATGTCTATTTTCCTGTCAAAATATCTTTGTCTAAATAACATTAGTTGTATTTTTAGTTCCTATTTCAACTATATCTATATATTCCTTTATTTTCTCTCCTCCTCATTACTTTTCCTTTTCTTATTGTACCATAATACCTTTGTATTTTTCTTATTTTGTATTATTATTATTTTTCTGTATTTACATATATTTTTATATTTGTTTATAAGTAATCCACCAGTCTGTTCAGTTTCAATAAAATTATTTCATAGCCAAATGATCCTTCCATAACCTTTCTTTATCTCTTTTCATATCTTCTTAATTTCAAAAGTATCTTCTCAGCCTACTTAACCTATTCATACCCTTTCCCCTTTTTGTAATTCTGTTATCTTTTCCTATCTTTACCCACTGCTCTATGATCTGAGAAATCAGCCATCCCTATACATTCTTGCATTTCCTTCTTCTCTTTAGAATATATTAATCAATTTCCATTTTGAAAATGCTGCTTTTATACAGTCATTCTCTCTTCTTTCCTACATTTAAATCACATCATATCAAATCTCTTAATATTTTCATAGCCTGTGTTATTTTTCCTTTTTCTTTTCATAGGTTACAATTAACGTACCCCACCATCACCACTGGTATATTCACTAGTATATATGGTTTAATATTTTCAAACAGAAATTTTCTTTCTGCCATATTAGTAGATGCCTACACTATGAGAACTCTTATACATGTTTGTTTCATTCTTAGCTCACATATTAACATATTACTACCTTTCATGGAAATAGTATAACACGTGCAGTGTCTTTGATGAAGAGTAAGACAAAATCATAGCAATTAAAGGAAAGTCAGTAATTATTAACATCTCTGAAACAATTTGCCCTTTTAGACATTTGCCCATTATAAAAGCACAGAGTCCTACAAAAGCTGTAGACACATTGCTTCAAAGCTGAAAAATAAAGCCAAAGACTGCAAATTTAGTGAGTAGTCTGATTCTCCAACAAGATAAGTTGTGATACAAGAAATTATGGCACAAAGGGTAATAATGAAAAATACATGACAGACATCTAGAGGAATTCGTTAAAGCTATAAAATTCTTTCAAAACTATAAAACTTTAGTGCTTTGATAAAGTATGCCAAGGGAAAAAAAAAGAAGAGTAGCGGTAGCAGTAGTAGAAATATAAGAAAAAGAAGAAACCGACAATATGTATACATATGCAAAATGTAATTTTAACATTTCAAGAGAAATAAGCCCAATGTTATCTAAAGCTTTGGATGTGTGCAGAGCAAGTAAACTTACTAGTGCTGAAATTTCTAGTGCTAAAAAAATTATTTGAAAAAGGTTAAATTACTATTGCTGAAAGAACAGAGGCAAATTACTTGTGCTAAAAGAATTAATATATGAAAACAATGTGTATGAAATAAAGCATTAGTCAAATGATTAGGTAGGCATGAGAAACAAAGGCAAGATATGCTGTAAAAGTAATAGCTAAGAAAAGAAAGCCATCAGGCAATGTATCATAACAAAAAGAGATCTGAAATGAGGTGCTCACATTATTGTAATTAAAGTTTGCAGCAAGTGTGGCTATAAGCATGCCTGGAAGCATTGTCCAGATTTTAATCAAACCTGCAAAATCTGGTATAGAAAATGACATGTTAGAAAGACGTGTACCAGCCAAAACAGGTGTGCTCAAAATATTTTTCATGATATTCAACACATGCATGAAAAAGATACATTCACCTGTACTGAAGTGAAAATATGTGATACTGTGAAATTAAAAAATGCAGCAGACACTGAAATATGTTTGCAAAGCATATTTTTGGGAAAACACTACTAAGCATTAATGGACAGATTGTGGAAATTAACTTATATACTGGTGCAGACTTCAGAATCTTATTAAATGGATATTTCTAATGCTTAGGAATTAAGAGATATGTGTGCATTTGTTGTTATATTACTCTGATCACCTGGCGGTAGCATTAAGCCACAGACTGCTGCCAGGTGGGCAAAAAGTTATTTTCCTTTAAATAGCTATACTTAAACAATGTAATTCTAGTATTTTTATCTGTGCAGCTTGATAAAAGCTAAAAATGGTAAAACGTTGCTTCTAACATGAAAGCAAAGGCTGCATATGTAAAGAGTCAATCACAGCATTAGATACTGTGCACAGCTATGGCACTAATATCCTGCATGGTTATATTGATTTGTTTACTGGCTTAGAAGCATACCAGAGGAATATTTAAATTTAAATAAAACATCACACAGTACAAATAAGTATTCCATAAAAGTACCCTATAGGTAGATTTGAATAGGAATTAAAGTGAAAAGCCTCAGTGACATTCAGAAGCAGCCAGAGCCCCAGAATGCTCAAATATTATGATCACTGTTGTAAAAGAGGATATAATTTGCATTTGATTAGTTCCACAGGAAGTTAATAAAGTAGTCTAATAAAATCATTACCTATTGCTTACAGCTGGTGATCTAAAGAATGCCAAATGCTGCACATTTTCAGTACTAGATGCAAATAATGCTAGATGAAGCAATATTTAGGTTATGTGCATTTAGCATGACATTAAGAAGTTTCAGATTCCATAGATGTCTCTTTGATATTTTATCAACATTAGGGTATTTTAAAAAGCTGTTTTCCAGGTATTTGTTGGTTTAGGAAGTAGCCAAACTGGGGCCAGACACAATAAAAGCATGATAAAGATATTGATATAGCTAGAGAAAAAATCATTTTAGGTTAAATAAAAACAAACAAAATCAGAGTGGCAAGTCTAAAATAAATGTCATATTCTAATGTCAGAGGGTGGTCTGAAACCTGAAGCAGAAAAAATCCAAGCATCAAG